>NC_056729.1:878963823-878986323 GCF_019279795.1 Protopterus annectens
CCAATTTCATCACATTGACTAATGCTGAATTAACACTGATTCACCTCTGAACCTACGAGTAGGAAAAGGGGATTGATGATGCTGATCTGGTAGAAAAAAGAAGCTCACAATATAGCTGCTTGAAACATCATCATAGGTAATTATATACAAGTATGTGCGCATGTACTTACTGCATTTATTAAACATTCTTTCTGGATATGGAACTGCTATTCACAAAGTCCAAAGTGGATCTTAACTGGTCCCTTTAATAAATAATTCTAAGATCTGAATGACTGACTGAACAATACATTTTATTACAGTGTGTTCATCTGGTGTCTCCTAATGAACTCTTGGCCCTTCTTTCTAGGTGAGTGTGCTCAGCTTATATGGAGTAAGTGCTCCCTATTTTAAGGAATATGCTGAAAGAAATATTTTGCTACAGTTACCCTAGGAATATGTGCATCATACAATGATCACACAATGCTTCAAGGGAGTTTTGTACATTCTGTCTTAATGCATATCTTAGTGAAATGCCAGGTAGTCTGTAATGCCAGGGTATCATTTGTAATGCGTCTGTCCCCTACCTGGTCAGTTCACATCATTGGCACATTTGGCACATATCTGACCTACACTGATGGTTCCTTAAAGTTGATCTCTCCCAGGGTCTATGCACAGAGGTATGATGCATGTAGGGACTAGGCCACATATAATATGTTTATTTTGTGTTACAGATGCTGACAGATATGTCCAAGAGTGAAACACACAACTCAAACTTTTCAACAAGAAATGCAAAAAAACTGCATAACAGTGTGAGAAAAAATTATTTACTGGTGCATTCGGTACCACAGCTTACGCCTTCAAGCCTTGGTACCAGATGCACCAGTAAAGATTTTTTCTCACTGCTCTGCGTTTTTTTTTTTTTTGTATTTCTTAGATATGTCCAAGAGCCTTCATTCATGAACCCAGTAGTTTACTCTCTGACCATATAGTGCAGCCCCTGTAGAACCTCACCACACACTGGAGCAGCTATTTACACAAGTGAAGGGACACCTTTGCTATGTAGACACCTTTGGCACTTCATTACAGCCCAGACGCATGCAGCAATATTTCTGCTTTGTATGCCATTCTGTATGACATCATATTGTGCCGACAAATGTAGCAGCAAACAAATGTCATGGCCGGATCTGTCTAAACCAAGTCCCACAAGTTGAAGGGTAAGGTGAAGAGTCAAGATAGAGACAGGCAACAGCAGAATCACAGCCGAATAAGACATGGGTGCAATGTAACGCAGTACTGGGAAAGATGTGACATCCTGTCTGCAGCCATGCGCAATGACTCAGACAACACAGAATAATTTATTTATTTGTTTATTTATTCATTCCTTCACATTTTGTTGACTGGGTTAGTCCAAAAGCCTTTTTTCAGGGGGAAGAGTTGAGCTAGTATTCATAATAACTAGGGGAAATTTGGCCTGGGCACCAGGGAATTTTCACTACTCTTTTTGATAAGTGCAATGGGATATTTCAAATCCACCTGAGCTACCACCAACTCAGGCAAATGATGCCTCAGCTTAACATCTTATCTGAAGGACAGCAAACTCAGGAGTGCAGCACCACTTTATACTGCATTGCTGTGCCAGTACTGAAAAAAAATAATCCAACTTCCTGGTTTGGGAGTAGAACCGACAGCCTTTTGAACTTCCAGCACCAAGGAAAACCATGCTACCTATTGAGCTACTTAGTCTCCCAATGCATAAACTGATATATGTGCTATCACATGCACGGCAAAACATGGGCTGGCAATTCAGAGAATCGGTGATCAACATGCCCATAGAAGTTAGGGGACAGGCAGAACATAGTCATCAACACTTGCACCCGTGAGAGGGGGTGCTGTGCCAGGTGACAGTAGCACTATACTTTGAGGTATGGTGATGGGAAGTGAACACATTAGCAGAATAGTGTGGGAGGTTGTAAGAAGTCAGAGATAATATCCTCCAGTTATATGGTCATATTTCCATGTCAAGACCTTTGCTAGCATCTATTATGTTGATCTGCACTGTAGGAGCTAGATTCAGTCAGTTGTGAGAAAGGGGTGGAACTACAAGACCAAGCATAAGCACCTAATGAGTGTCCAATGTGTTGAGACTCATCTGTGGTACCAATCATTATTTAGATAATTCTCATGCTGTGTGGTAGCAGATGCTGCACCTTCAGGCAATACTGATGCAGTCTTGCCAGAATCTTTGCATTCTGACTTGGTATGGCTTGTACCTAGCCCTTCCACATCTGCAGCCTGCCATGGCCTCTGACCGCATGGCTTGTGAAGGCAGATCAGATGCTGCAATGTGTCTCATGAGGGCACCTATTGAAGAAACATTTGCCTCTAACAACCTCAGATGCATTGATTTCCCCCTGCTATTATACTCTAGGTCACTATGAAATTATATATTTTCATATAAGTCATAGAGATGAGTCTCCATTTCCACAATTCTGTTCTTATCAACCATCTTTGCCTGTGCCTCTTACCTAAATGCTGAGTATTACAGCCACATTAGGAACAACCACTGTAGGGTCATATATGCTTCTTCTAGCACCCAGGGCTGCTATCCAATCTGTCTCAATGCCACTGCAGCTCTTCATTTAAAGAGCAAAAAAAAAAGTCCCAGGTCCTAATACGCTCACTCTCTACAGTCACACACATTTATGTGTACAGAGAAAATACGGAATTCCCTATCACATCCCCCTAACACATTGCCCCCTTCGTCCAACCCTAGCTATGCTTCTGAGTCATTGTGTCATGGCACTGTCATACTCTCTGAATATGGGTATACATACCTCAGAGGCAAGGAACAAGTTAAATTGACTCTGGGCAGGTGACATAGGTGGACATCATGTGTGACTATCAGTTACAAGATGACACTGTTCTCTGATGAGGCAGTGGAAAAAATTAACTCAGATGACACCACTGTGAACCCACACATATAAGACTCCATATCTCCTGCAGCATGCATAATGGTACATGTAGAAACAGCAATATAAAATACATTGGAAGCTGTACCTTGTTGTGTAGAATGTTGTATTTGCAGACCAGAGGTGCCTGTAAGGACTGATATGTAGTTAGACTTTGGTCAGTCCTTCACTTTGTTCATAAAATAGTATATGCTATAGTCTACTGTAATGGATACAAACCAGGTACTTACTCTACTAATATTCCAGCAGTTAGTACCAAGCCTGCTTCCACACAAAGCCACCTCCATGTCTGAGGATCTGATCTACCTTGACAGCTACTGACATAAAAAAAAAATCTTTTGTCATATATGATCTACTTCTTTGTTGGTGTTTCACCCCCTGTGATGGATTTGTGTGTCAAAATGCTTCATGAAGTTTCCCTTATACAGAGCATCATATCAGTAATCCTCCTTCATACTTGTTTTAGGGACTTATTTCTTTATTTTTATTTATATACTTATTTTGTGTGTCAATCAGGTTACTCCAATTGGGCCATGCAAGACCTTTTTTTCAACACAGGCCCAAGGAGAAAAGAACCATCATAATAGAAAAGAAACTAAATAATTACAATAACAATAATTACAAACACAGTGTACTATGTGTAAAAAAGATACATTGATATACTGAATGATTAAAGAAATAGCAAGAAGAAGAATAGTTCAGAAATGTGTAAAGTAATATTATCAAAGAAACATTTATTATGATATTTTGGCTGGCCCCAGCATTCATGTCCTGAACCTGTCCCTGCCACATCTGGAACTGAAAATGGTTTTCTGTAACACTTTGTCCAGGAGGCACATGGTTCATAGATAGACTGAATAGCAGTTAACTCTCATGGCTAATGCATTTTTTAGGCATTGTCTACCACAGGTGACCATGTGAGTACCTGTACAACTAGGGGAGAAAAATGTCCATCAATAGGTGTATATACTACACTGTGGGATGTATACAAACATGGGCATTGCCTCCTTCCCTTATTGTACCTGGGTAAGAGATGCTATTAATGTTATGCACAGCCTCAGTTCCTCTCTTTGGATACTATACTCATGTCTGTATGTCCAGCCTGGAACTCCACACCACTTCTGGCACATAAAACCCACAGCACCCTGTGTGGACTACTGGATCCATCTCCCTATATTCAGACAGGACTGTGCCATGTTAGTGTGATGGTGTCTAGTGACACATACAAAAGACATGTACCTCACTCTCCCATTCATCTAATACAGGGTTTGTAGTTGTGGGTGAAGCAGCACACCACGCAGGATCCCCTTTTTAACTGTAATATTCTATATGCACAAAACTTTTATTACATTTCCTCTACATCTTAGTTGTATATTTTAGCAATAACCCATGACTGGGTGTAGGTATTACAGGATTTACCCACATTTGATGTGGTTTGACCATGAGAGCAAAGCCTGTGTAATCAAATAAAGCCAGCCATAGGTACATCTTATGATACCCACATCCAAATGTGGGGTATTGCTAGTATATAATAACATTATTAAAGAAAAAGAAGCTTACCTTTCTTAAGTAATATGATTGTACAATGGAACTTTAGTGCTCTTCTGCCTTGAAAAGTGATATACTACGCATGTGTATGCATCTACATCTGCATGGTTGCACAGTACATCAGTTCCGTAAAAGTGGCAGAATGGCTAAGATGGTGTCTAGGTAGCACTCCTCTGTGCTTTTCTCTTTTTTTTTTCTTTTTTGCTGGGTTACATTTTAGTTGTTATATTTAACAAATAGGAATGAAATTCTAATGTCTGGCATTATTGATGACAGAAATAATACATTTATAATTTATAAATTTATGAGTGGCAAGAAAGAAATGTCAGGAAAATCAGGGACATTTTACAAATCTGTAGACTGTTGACAGGTATTGTTATCTTACTGCTGTTAAGCATAGTAGCCAACTGATTGAGTTTTGTAGAAAGTTTCTGGATTTTCTGATATTTTCTGCTGTACCTTACAATTTATGCTTTAAAAGTTTACTAGGGATATATCAATTCAAAGTGTGTCCGTTCATCAATACTTGAACAGAAAGTCTTTTAGCATTGTTATATGCTTGATTTCCAGTAGGCAGACTGAGTGGGTTATGCAGTCAGCTTGTACATTTTTAAATAAGAATTAGCCTTTATTGTATAATTGTATGCAGTGTTTTGCAAAATGTGGCCGTGTTTTTTTATTATGATAGCAGCTTGCAGTTAGAATGGCCATTATACCAATGAAGCCAGACAGCACAAATGTCAGTGAAGTTCTACCTATGCACAGTTTCACTAGCCATACATAACTGCTCAAGTTTGCATGATGCATTTAGTATGAAGCAACCAGAGTCATGTTAAACTGACACTGGGAGTGGAAGCTCTCAGGTTTAAAAGGGTTCAGCATACTGCTGGGTAAGAGCACAGGACAAGTACAGTAGCATTATAATTTAGTGCACGGATTGTTTAAAACTGGAAAGCTGTCCATCTGCTCAGGTAGTCAGAGATGAAAGGAAAGTCCAGTGCTGCAAAGAACTATGTATCATCGGAACATGTAGTGTATGAACAATGAACCAAAGTAAACCTGAGGTTATAAAGGATGAGATGACAAGAATTATCATTGATATATTGGAAATTAATAAACTAAAAGGGACTGAAATGAGTCAGTTAAAAAAAAAAAATTATCAGATCTTCTTCTGGGGTCAATAATTTTGCAGAAGAAATGTAAAAGACTTCATGGTTAATAAAACTGTGTCAACATCAGTGCTTGGTTACAATGCATACAATTATAGAATGATCTCAATCAAACTATAAGATAAGACATTCAATATTATAGTGATACAAGTTTATGCTCCAACTACAAACGCTGAAGAGGACAAAACTGACCAGTTGTATGAGGATCGGCAGCAACATTTGGAAATAGCACCAAAAAGAAAAAATAGTACATTCATTATAGGTAATTGGAGTGCTAAGGTTGTTAGCCAAAGTGCAAATGGAATAACAGGCCAATTTGGCATTTGAGTATGAAATGAAGCAGAATATGGCCTAGTAGAATTCTGCAAAGATAATTCAGTGGTCATAGCAAACATTCTCTTTCAACCTCCTAAGAGACAGCTTTACACATGACTATCAAGAGATGGTCCAAACCAAAATCAGATTGACTATGCACTTTGCAGTCAGATATGGAAGAGTTCTATACAGTCAACAAGCACCTTTGTTTTACAAGTAACATAATTTCCTGTTTTACTCTTCATGTCAAACTTTGTAGCTGCAGTGGTGCAGCGGTAGCATTGTTGCCTCACAGCAAAAGGTTCTCCCGTTTGATTCTCGGCTGGAGTGCGGGGAGTGTCTTCTGTGTAGAGTCTGCATGCCCTCCCCGCGGTTGGGTGGCATTCGAAAGACATGCGTAAATGGGTGTGCCTTCATTGAAGGTTGGATGTCGAGCTGGCACCTCAGCGTTTATGAAAATCTACTGCCAATCATTAGCAGACCGGAGTTCCTCTGTGGTGACCCCTAACCGGGAAAAGCAGAAAGACAAACAAACTCTTCATGTCAAACTTTCAAGGGATTTTTCAAAAAAAAACTGGAGATCATATTATGTTATTTGATTTTGCTAGGTTCACTATTAACTCGCTTTTTTCTCTATAATCACACTCACAAAGTGATGTCATGGTAGGTACTGTGCAATGATCTGCCTGTGCTTGCAATGCATTATTGGTAAATAAAATGGACTTACCCTTTTAGAGGATCAGCTTCTTACTTACATTGTGTATCCTCTACTACATCATCATGTTAATTCTCAATACAAGATGTTATACTTGTAAGAGCTCATTGACAGCTTGTCTGTGTAGGGACTAAGAAACTACTACTGATACATTTAATATGGAAATACAGTAGCCTGTACATTAATTTAGATTATAAAGTACTGTGGCTTCAGTCTTCATGATATTGCGGCAGGTTTCAGATCTGAGAAAAATATTCAGGGGTCTATCCTTACTAACAAAATAAAATGCAAAAACAAAACACTTTTTTTAATCAAAATCTGCATTATTTGATCTTGTATATGGTAAAAAAGGTTAACTCCTACGGTTTGTTACATACACTTGCTTCAGAAAGTAACCAGTACACTTTAAAGAAATAAATCCAGACAGTTCACTGAAAGGCCTGAATGTAAATCTAAGACACAAATACTGTGGTCACACAATGAAAAGACAGGATTCAGTAGCTAAGACCCTGATGTTGAGGAAAGTCTGTGGCCAAATGAAAGGGGCAGCAGAGGCTAAGGTGGATGGACAGCATTACTGAAGCAATAAATATAAATTTTCAATAACTTAAAGAAGTAGTTCTTGGCAGACATGCCCAGTGTGATAAATTCCTAGAGGTTACTTGGATTTGAACAAACAACCAAATAACAAGAAGAAGGCATGACTGGTATGCATGTGAATATATTATGTACATGCACACAGCACCATGGTGCAACACTGTGCTGCATGCAATGTGATTCATAAACATGTGATTGCATACTCAGATTTATCATATTTGCTTAGAATGTTTTGACAGGACTTATTGAGTAACAATGTCTGCCTCAGCAAGTTGGAAAAAACAGGATTCTTAACACATACAAGTCTAAAAACCAGGGTTCCAACCTGGTGCACCAGAAAGTGTAGGATGTTCCTGTTCTTTCTGCACAGAGACTTCAAGAAGAACATGCTAGGTCAGTACAATGGGCCTTTGAAAAAGATGGCTGCCTGATACAAACTGGGCCAGATGCTCAGTGATGCCACTGGCATCTTCTGTAATGGAAGCAATGCTTTTAGTGGTATAATGACTTCAGTTGGTGCAGCCACAGTCTGAGAATGGGAGACTAGGGGTCAGGAACTTGAACCAAGCATGAACTATACGCATTATTTTTTGGTGCAACCTTTATCTTGTACAATGTATCGTGTAACAGTTCATGCTTAATTTTGCAGAAACAGAGGAGCATTGCCTGAAAATGTTTGGGTGCCACACATGGCAGGAATACCTCTCCTAATAGTAGTCTGTGTGTGTCTTTTGTACCAGTCCACTGTAAAATCATGATTGTGTTTGTCCCATGCAAATTATACTTTTGCTTCACTGCTTTGTCTCAGTGTACCTCCTTCTCTGATCACAAGGACATTGCTACTATTTTTGTACTCTCTTTCAGCATTACTCCACTCACTCTCCCATTTGTCCCTTCTATTCCCTGTCACCCCCTCCAAGATCCATTTGGACTGAGTCTTTTGACACTTCCTAAAATCAAAAATACTAATTCCATATGTCCTGATAATATCTTCAGATGTCTTCTGAGAAGCATAAAATTCCACAAAGCAAAATGCCTCCCTCAACTCTTTAGTCTTATTCTCTCCATTGGTTATGTCTCTAAGATGTTCAGAATGGCAGTTGTGGTGCCCTTGCATAAACCTCTAACGATACACGGAATTACAGACCGGTTAGTCTCACCAGCATTATTTGCAGGGCTATTGAACACATTAAAAACTGATATATTACACCTGATATATAAATATAAAATGCCTGTTCAGCCTGGTTGAGTTCTTTGAAAAGGTAACTAGGAACTAAAGAGGAATACAGTACAAGTTGCTTATCTGGATCTTGTCAAGCCCTTTGGCAGTATCCCATATGCTGCCAATATTGACAAACTCACCAAACTCAGCATTAATCCATATATAGTTCACTGAAGAAGTAATTTGTTGTCTGAAACAACCCATTACACTGGGGGTAGGGGATATTTGGTGTAGACAAAAAAATGTTCCTAGTGGTTTCACACAGGACATTTTTCTGAGTCTCTTCCACATTGGTAAATATATATACATCTGACATAAAATTTTATATTAAGGAACTACAGATAACAAAATCAGCAGATGATTGCAAACTGTGTAAGGTTTTCAAATTCCACACTGACACTAATTTTATCTGGAAAGTACTAAATTAAACAAATGCTTGGCATATTAACCATGGACCTACCCTACTGACCCTCCTTTGACTACCATGTCTCAGTGTTGATTACAAAATCCTTCTACCTTGCACAATTTATCCATCATGGTATCTCCTCAAGGACCAAGGAAGTTATAGTCCCACTTTATTCACTCCTTATCAGGCCCATCATTGAATATAATGCACCTAAACCATTTTGAAAGACGTCAATGTTTACTTACCAAAAGATTTTAGGTCTCACTACCCTTAGAAACACTATCAGACTAAGAGCCCTACTTTCTACCTAGTGTCATACAGGCTTCGAAGGGGTGATCCCTGTTTAGCGTTACTTACTATGAATGACTCAACAGTCTTTGAACTCCTTCACCTAAGCAAAACCAGTGGAAAATCAAACACCTGCTCTAGAGAACAAAACTTGTACTACCATATCAATGGCACCAGATGGTGTTTCAGATACCTAGTACACCCCCCCCAATTTCTGGACTAGGCTACCCTTAGCAACCAAGCAGAATACTTTCTTAGGAACCTTGAAAACTAGTCTGAATGACTATGTGGATAACTGCAAATTTTCAGAGGGGATATGTACAGAAGATCTGTTTAACTAGGATATCATTCTCGCTAGATCTGGGAGATGTATCTGAGCTGTGCACATATATGACAATAGTCATCTATAACAGGTTTGGACATCTCAATAACTCAAGGTATGGACAATATATGACTTCTTTAAGGAAGCTGGACTTTTGTAAAATCCAGCCACATAGTCAACCCTGAAGGAGGCCTCTCTTACATTGATTTTAACTAGAGGACTGGCAAAGTCTTAAGAGAAAAAAGTGGGAATTATTCAAAGTTGGCTTTTGCTACTGGGTGAGATCTGCAAACATGAATTCCTGCATCTATGCAGCCATTATCAGTGCCTTATATCACATTTTTCCACCTTCGCTGCCCCTCTCATAAATCTAGATAGGACATAGCACAATGAATTTAAAATATGCGCCACAGAGATCGGCAAGTTATTCTTACATTTGAAAGTAGTCATTATGCACACCCACTTCTGATCACACTCAGCCTGCTCCAGATCACGATCCCTGGATGATTTCCAGCCAGTTCTTTGCTTTGTAGCCATTGGTAAATATGTCTCACCATCAAGTTGGCTCAGCCCATTGAAGGACTGAGACTTCCTCTTGTATCCCGACCTTAGCATCTAATCTCATTCAGACCCTGTTTTCTGAGATATAGGTATGTGGCATGCTGTAGAGCAAATATTGTTCAGGACCTTGCTTACAAAGGATTAATGAAGTGATGCTGCCTGCTTACGAGCCAAAACGTAACATATATCACTTGACCATTCCTTGTCTGGTCTGTAAATTAAGAACATAAAAGTAAGTATTCCAGTCAGAAGACTGTTGGAACCAACTTTAGTTTAGTGAAAGATTTACTTCAAGCTGAACAATCAATGACTTTTGTTGAAAATAAAAAGCAGTGGTTGAACTGGGCATTGAGACTCGCACTGTTGTGTCGCATACTTTCAATGTTCATGTACTTGGAATAGATGCACTGTGCTTTGTTTTGTGCTCTCTGTTGGAGACAACCGAGCAGAGATTTAACAAAGCTAAAAACTGGAGGAATGAAGGCAAGCCAAACTGTTCCAGATGTTTTGGAAAACAGCTACTTGCAAAGATCTGAAGTATTTTTAATTGTTCGTGTGTCTTGCCATTTGCTGTGATAAAGCAGAAGCTTCCTATTGAAATGTCCACACACTGGAAATGCCGAGTGCTGAAAAGACAAAAAAAGAGACTGAAAACATGGAGAAGAATGTATCTTGAAAATTGCTTCATTTTGCAGGAGCAGTAAGCCGCATCCCCCTACACCCCCTAATGTGGGGGACAAAGCCCCCACACCCCCAAACTAATATATACCAACTACAAGATCACCATACCTCAGAGAAAATGGAATATCCCAAGAAATGGCATCTTGGATTTAGTATATATAAGTCTGATCTTTTGGTTATTCAGTTTCCACATTTTGGGACTCGCTGTAGTAGGCCCCAACATTTCAAATGGTTACCTAAAGGAACACAAATTGAGTCTTCATTTAAGAAAAAATCAAGACTGTTAATAATAAAGCAATTTGTTTGAATTAAATTCTCAGTGCAGCATGCTTTCTTTGCTAAAATGCTGATTGTGTGGGAAGCAGCTAATATACCACGATACTCTGCTGCCTTGATCACACACTGTTTGTTGCAGCAGTTTCTTGTTAGATGTAAATGAATCACAACTTGTTTAACGCATAGTAGCATTACTAGAAGAACATTGTTACTATAACATTATGGTGAGTAAACATGGATTAAGAAATCTTGCTGTCTCCAGAGCTAACACACCCAACGCTGCTTTCACTGGGCTAGTGACACTGTCACTTATATTAGCTTATAATTCTGTGTAAAAGTCCTCATTCTCATTATTATAGCCTGCACAAGCTGTGTGGCCAGCTTATTTTTTTCTGAGATCTGTTCATTATCCAATGTCATAAAACACACTAAATTTACTTTTAGACCTTTTATTATATAATAGTCAAAGACAACCAATAGTGATGCCAAAAATAATTCATATGCAACATATCAACAAATGCCATCAAACCATCACCTCAATCCACTTGACATACACCTGCCTGTTCTGGCTGCTACTTCAGAGAAATCCAGGTGCATATTCCTAGGTACCTCAGACCTGGTGGCAAACCCATTTAACTCATACTTAGAAGCCACATACCTCTTGATGAGGCCACTGGTAAAATCTGGGTCCAACTTGAGGACAGCCAAGGTTGATGAAGAGGAACGGAGGGAACACAGGGGGAGTGAATCCGTAAGACTGCTGTATGACCCTGCATAGAGGGTTGGGAGGGAGGAACAATAAGTCTGTTGATGGATTCTGCAGACAGGAACAGCAGCACTCCCTTAAATAGGGAATGTATGCCTGCACCCACCCCGATGACGACTCACAGTTCGGGGACAACAGGCCATTACCATGGTAAGTTGTCGCTGTCCACTTATTCAAGTCATAAAACACACCAGATTGATTTAGCAACTTTGTATTACATAACAGTCAAAGACAACCAGTAGTGATGCCATAAATAATTCATATGCATCAACAAATACCATCAAACCATCACCTCAAGCCAGTTGGGGTACACCCACCTGTTCCAATTGTCACTTCAGAGAAAACTGTGTATTCCCAGCTACCTCAGACCTAACTCATACTTACAAGCCACATACCCCTTGATGTGACCACCAGTCAAATCTGGGTCCAACCTGAGGAGATCTGAGGCAGCTGAACCATAGCAGGGGGAACACAAGCGGGTGAAGCAGTAAGGCCACTAACCCAGCATGCCATGCCATTTCCCCAAATCAACAGACTCACCAATACATTCTGGGTTATGAAAGAAAACAAGCTAAACTTTGAAATCTTTTTTGAATAACAACAACCATATCCAAATTTCACAAATCAAAACCCATGCCATTTGAATGAACATTGTCCAAATCACAGAAGTCAGGCTCCAGTCTGTCAATATCACTGTGCTCAATAACCTGGAAACCAGTTTGGCTAGCAGCCCAATTGACTCTGTGGTTGATAAAAAGCCTGGTTTTCTCAATGCCCTAGGCCTTCTAGTGCCCTTCCAGTTCAGTCTAGGGATGAAGGCAGACCAAAAAAAAGCTGTCTTCATTACAGCTGCCGCATTAGTCCATATCAGATAAGATTCTGGTCAACAGTATCTTCTTAGGGGCTTGACCCAAATAATTTCCCCCAAAGTGAATTATCATAATGCTGGGCAAGGCTTCTTCAAAGTAATCTTATGCCATGCTTCCCAAAATTGAAACCAACTAAGACCATGGAAATCCAAAAGAATGAATTGTCCACTGGTTACTATCAAAGGAACTTGAGTGACCAACCGGGCAGGCCAAGGCTCAGATGGATGCTCTCTGAATAAAAAAATGGCTCAAGAGCCAAATCACCTCCTTCCCTGCAAAAGAAATAAAACTTAGTGCCTAATGCATAACAAAAAGGCATTAGACATCCACCTTCCCATTCTTTGAATGACCTGCACACAGTGCCCTTCCATGCCCAAGTCTGAGGTACAGGCTATCTGAAAGGATTGGGAGGATTAACCTTGTGGCTGAATTCCTTTCCTTGCTAAGGCCTGCCTAAGAAATATGTTAATCTCTGATAGGTTACAAGGCCTGCATGAAAACCAAGCCTGACCTTTTCTCTAAGGGGGTAATATGAAATAGCAAATTGACCTAATGCACAGGACAAGTAACTAGCCCACTGGTCTTTTCCAGATGCACCTGCTGTCCTTTACCAACTTGATTGGTTTTGGAATTCTTTAACCAAATCATAACAAACTCATTGTGGATGACAAGATCTTCCCAAAAAATGTAAAGTAGAAGTTCATTGGCATGGAAACACCAGCATACGAAGTGGTGAAAAAGTAGCTATAAAGACAAATAAGAGAAGATCATCAATGATCTTGTAAAGACCTTGAATAACAAGAGGAAGCAGTTGGTTTTCTGGAATCCTAGGAAGGTCCCCACATGTTCTTCCTCCCCATAACCCAAGGTCCTGGCACAGCCTAAAGGCCCAAAAAATGCTCTAGCCATCCAAAAGCTGCAAGGTGCACTTGAAGAGTTTTACGTAAATTCCCCCACTGCAGATCTAGCCACTAAAAATCGCAACAGTATCTGTACTCCCCATTGCCTGGGACCAGGGATCCGAAACCTGTAGAATGCCTTGAAAACCTGGTGGGATAATGAGTAAGCTCTCCTACTGTTGCTGGCCCAAAAATTTGCCAAAACAGATAATGCTAGCCTTCTCCAATTAGCCAGACTCATGCAGGAACTAGGATACACTTTGGATCCAAATACTTGGCCAAGAAGCGAAACCTGGTAAACTGAAACCGGAAAGACTGTCTGCTATAGGATTAGGATAAGCAGGGACATGAACATACAAAAATGACAAATTAATCTGTAGACAGCAAAACTAAAAGCCTGATGATCACGTGGACCCACCTGGACATGGAAGAACATTTTTTGAGAGGATGAACCAATGCAATATTATCTGAGGGAAAAATAATACTCTTGTAATGTAACCTATCCTTCTGTACTAACACTGCTACCCAAATGGGAAAAACTTCTAAAAACATAATGTCTCACCTCCTCTCCAAAGACTAAGTTTTTGGCTACTTTTTGGCAAACCAGCTGCCCAAGAAATAATCTCCCCATACCAGACCTTCCAGCCACATCAGCAAAAAGCTCAAAGTCAGTGGCAGTGGTCCAAAGGGACTGCCAAAAAGAAACTCCATTAAACTGGCTCAAGAATGTGAACCATAACCAAAGGTAATCCTTAACCCATTTTGTGAGCCAGATCAGGTGGTTCTTGGGTCTCTTACCCTTCAACAAGTCAGATACAGACCATAGGAAAGTTCTGCCTGGAGAAACCACCCTACATGCAAAGTTGAGTAAACCATGTATCTGCATGATGTCTCCTACCTGAAATTTGCTGGAACCCAAGAATATCCAAGGTAACTGCCAGACCTGTTGAAGTTTGGGTGGAGGAAGTCTGAAGGAGTTATCAGTGGTGTCTACTTCTAAATCCAAAAAAATCAGGATTCATTTTGGTCCTTCTGACTTGTCATCGACCAAGTGTACCCCCAACTCAGTGCAAATGTGCTTGAAAATGGACATCCCTTCTAATGCACCATCCTGACCTTTCCCCACTATCAAAAAATCATGTAGGTAGTGTACTGCTGACTGGCAGGGGGCCTGTTATTGCCAGTACCAATGTAAAGCTGTTCTAAATACCTTGAATGTTGCACAAGCCATGGCACACCCCACTGGCATTGCAGTGTCGAAAAATATCTTCCCATTGAACTGAAAGCCTAAATAAAGCCAATCTTCTTGTTTGGGAAGAAGACGAAAAGCATATTGGATATCCATCTTATAGAGACAGAGATCAGTATAGCCCATGATAACCTCCACTGCCTGATTCAAAGAAATGTAGTGCACTTTGGTCAGTTTGGTGTCAATAAAACCATTTTCTGAAACCCCTGCTAGGATGAGACAAGTGATGAATCAATCTGACCTCACCCTCCTGTTTCTTATAAACCAGACTGATAGGGGAAATTTTAAATAAAAAACATGGAAGGAATGAAGAGAGATCAATTATCTTGCCAGCTCTTCACTCTTTCTCTATTAGCCTAGCAGAAATGTGTTCATATCCTTTGATGGGTGACAAATTGTTAATTAACTTGGAATCTAATGGAGTTGTGGAGTTGATAGGAATGCCTTTAATAAGGGTTGCTGCTGCCCCTTGATCCAGGTAATCTGACAGTAAACAGGATAACTTATCTAGACAAATGGGGTAATAAGTCTAGTGTGACTCATTCGGGTCCGCTACCAAAGTTCCTCCCTCCCGTGTCCATAAAAAGGTGGTATGGCATGAAAGGAAGTGTTGCACCCCTTACCAATCTCTCCATCTGTTTGAGATGTAAAAAAAGACAACCTATCCCTAGGCAACAAGCCCCAATACCTGTAAGCAGAATGACCCTTCCCACATCATGAACACAAGTGATTATATTTGCAAGCAGGCCAGACACATTTGCCTGATTGAATGCCCAGAAAACACTTGTATCTTTTGTATCTTTTGTATTAATATCCACTCCTTCAATACCCATAGGAACCTCCTTTTCCATTATGGCACAGAGCCATATGTCAGGGTGACTTGACTCCCACCTGAGGGAACTACCAAGGTCTTTCAATTTCCTGAAGTGCTGATCTTAATTCAGCCACCATAAACACCTTTCACATGGTGGGTTTCCCTTATGGCTACAAAATAAGCTAATAAAGGCAGTGCTTGGGTGTGATCTTTCTCAATGATTATGCCCATAAATTCAACAAAAGCCAGAGACTAGATATCACAGTTTTTGACCAGTGTCCTGGCTGGCACCTTCTTCCCAATGGCAGCTAAGGCTGCCATCAAGTCCTTGTTGGATTTATCAGCGTCCAGTATGCGCTTTATTCCCTCATTATCCACAAGATTAACAATATCTACAAACTCCCCTTTTCTAATCTTATCTTTGATGTTGGTGGGAACATGTTCTGTGATATGAGAGCCAAGTGATTTGGGATATGTAAAGCTGAGGGTAGCCAGAGGGTACAAGAATTGGTGGAAACACTCATGTGTATGGAGTGGGACCTCCCTTTCTGTACCCATGACCTCCTCAGACCCCCTATGCAAGTTGGGTAAAGATAACTGCACCACCTGGTCACCATCAATACCTGCTCCTATTCCTGGATGCAAAACTGTGGAGGCTGCAAAGTTTCTCTCTAAGGCTAAGTCAAACAGACTAACTCTTCCCTCCTCTGGCAAAGAATTTATAAAATCATCTAAACAATTATCAGCAGATTGACCCCTATCATTAATATTAAGCCCTGCAGAGACAAAGGAGATGTTGCCTTGTGCTTCTGTAGATATTGTGGATTAGGAAGAAGGGGTGACCTTTTGGCCGGATGCATCTCTGACTGTCTTCTTCTAAGCCTTCTTAGCTGGACCTGGTCCTTCAGTTGCACCCTCCTCTGAATTTAGAGAAGGTCTCCACTGGGAATTCAGGCTCTGCTGTCCCCATGATTTCGATAGGATACATGCTGCCCACTTCTCAAACTCCCAGCCCCAATGTACATTAATGAACTCAAGCATGCTTTACTGCCTGAGATGGAGCAATAAAAACCCCACCAAAATAAATAAGCAAACCACATTCAGTAAAATATTTATTTTATTTTATTTTATTTATTTTACATTTGTTGACCGGGATAGTCTGACTGGATGCATGCCCATTTTCAGCGGAGGCCCAGGGGGAAAAGCTCCAAGGGTAAGCAGATACAGAATTACATAATACCAGCTTTACATATTACAAACAGACTATTTACAGTGATTACATATGTAAGCAAGTTCAACAAGTTCCACAGGTTAGAGTTAATCCCGAGCGTAAGTCAGGATTAAATTAAATTACACAGTAAGCTGCTTAACAGATTTTTTACACATTCTAGAGAGAGCTAGCCAGGCATGATACATATACATACAAATATACAGATTCCAACAATTATAATATATGCCCCAACATAAAATTCTTACTGCACTACCCCTATTAGCCCCAAAGTACCCACAGACTTAGTATTCCTTATGCCCATATTAAAAATTTCCCCCTGTATTTGAAATTATTAGTTTAGAACTTAGTTGTGTGTACATAGCTATGTATGTGTTGTTTTATTTTTTTAATATGTTAACACTCAGAATTCAGATTTGCAGAGTAACAGCTTAAATAGGAAACACCACATGCCTAACCATAACTCCTGAGCCAATACTGCATGTATTTTTATTTTATGTATTTATCTATATTTATATGTGTATCTGAATGTACTTTACATGGTCGTCTTTTCACAAAGTCGACTTTCATATGGCCAAGACCATATGATCGACTTTTGGTAAGCTGACCATATAAAATAAACACAAAAAACACAACAAACACTTACTTTTAAACTGTTAGCAGGGGGGCAAGCCGACCATGTAAAATAAACACAAAAAACACAATGAACACTTACCTTTAAACTGTAAGCAGGGGGGCAAGCCCCGCTGCAACACCCATGGGGGGATCCACCCTCCCCCACATCTCCCTGTAACTTTATTATACCAACTCCGAGATCGCAGTACAGTGCGGAAGAGGGAAATTTTCCCATTCTGCACTGTATGGAGATAGCAGTTCCCCAAGATCGGCTTTTCAAAAGTCAATCATATGGTCTGTGCCATATGAAAGTCAACTTTGTGAAAAGTCGACCATGTGAAGGGGACCCCTGTATCTATATCTATCTATATATACACACATAAATACTAATTACATTACATATATATATATATATGGTGAAGGTGGATGAGTTTAAGTACTTGGGATCAACAGTTCAGAGTAATAGTGAGTGTGGAAAAGAGGTGAAGAAGAGAGTACAGGCAGGATGGAGTGGATGGAGAAGAGTGTCAGGAGTGATTTGTGACAGATGAGTACCAGTTAGAGTGAAAGGGAAGGTGTACAAGAGGGTAGTGAGACCAGCTATGTTATATGGGTTGGAGACAGTGGCACTGACAAAAAGGCAGGAGCCAGAGCTTGATGTGGCAGAGTTGAAGATGTTAAGATTTGCATTGGGTGTGACGAAGATGGACAGGATTAGGAATAAGTATATTAGAGGGTCAGCCCAGGTTGGAAGGTTTGGAGACAAAGCCAGAGAGGCAAGATTACGTTGGTATGGACATGTGATGAGGAGGGATGCAGAGTATATTGGGAAAAAGATGCTAAGGATGAAGTTGGCAGGTAACAGGAAAAGAGGGAGGCCAAAGATAAGGTTTATGGATGTGGTGAGAGAGGACATGCAGGTGGTTGGTGTGACAGAGCAAGATGCAGAGGACAGGAAGAAATGGAAACAGTTGATCTGTTGTGGCGACCCCTAATGTTAGCAGCTGAAAGAAGAAGAATATATATATATATATATATATATATATATATATATATATATATATATATATATATATATATATATATATATATATATATGCACACACACACACATATACATAAATACTAATTACACTACATACAGATATGGGTGTGTGAGTGTGTGTGTGTGTGTGTGTGTGTGTGTGTGTGTGTGTGTGTATATATATATATATATATATATATATATATATAGATAGATATTGATAGATATATATAGATATATCCGTGGTGGTGGTGCTGCAGTAGCGTTGTCACCTCACAGTAAGCAGTAAGACGCTGTCCGGTTCAATTCTCACCTAGAACGTCTTCTGTGTGGAGACATGCGTGAATGGGCGTACCTTCGTTGAAGGTTGTGTGTCAGGGCTGGTAACTCGGCATGTAAAAATCAACTACCAATCATCAGCAGACCGTAGTTTCACTGTGGCGACCCCTAACAGGGGAAAAGACACAACATATATATATATATATTTTTTTTTTTATTAATACTCTGACTTAATGTTATTTATATATTCTCAGTATATCTGTTATATATATGGATCTAAGACTGCTGAATGAAAGTTCAACAGTCAGAATCCACTATCACCCAACACACTTTAATGAAAGTACTTTCACTGAAAAAGCACTTTCGCTAGAATGTGTTAAAAAAAAAAAAAAAAAAACATTAAATCTACTTTTATGCAGGGGGCAAGCTCCCCTCCACTTTAATATTCTCACTCCAAGATCGCACTACAGTGGAGAAAAGGGAACCTTCCATTATCCGCATTGTAGTACAACTGGCACAACAGGCATACTTACGCGAAAATGCTGCTACGGTGAAAAGCATTTTCGTGTAAGTATGCCTGCCCATTCGGGATTCGGTAAAAAGTGCGTTTGTGCAAGAGTCCTAGACCCCATACATATATATATATATATATATATATATATATATATATATATATATATATATATTTATATATATATATATATATATATATATATCTATATCTATATATATATATATATATATATATATAAAATATATATACATACATATATATATATATATATATATATATATATATATATAGATAGATATATATATATATACACACACATACTTTTTTTTTTTTTAATTATTGTTATGGCATACCTTTAAATTAACATCTCCCCCACCTCACTGAGTCGCTCACAAAACAAACTTGTATCTTTTTCTCTTTATTATATAAAATTGATTTTTAACAAAATGCATAAACAATACGAGCGCTGTATGGATGACTAAACAGCCATCATAGTTTCATAGTTTCATACTAGGCTATCTGCCCTAGGGCATTTATAAGCCTAGCCAGAGTGTGTTTGGCTTTCACCACCCATTTTAAATTAATTTTGCTATGCCCTTTTTCAAGGTTAGTATACTGTGCCTCTGTCTAACAGTGACACAGAAGTGATACCAGGGGTAAACCTATGATCTCCCATCCACTCATCAAGATTCCTCTTAAAAAGTGTCAATGAGGGACTCTGCCTAACCTGGACTGGGATTTTATTCCAGAGTGAAGGGAGCCTCTGGGTTATGAATCTGTCCCTCTAGCATGTCCTATTTATTTCAGTGCTGAGGTTCAAGTCTCTCGAGCGCGTAGCTAGATGGGATTTGGATTTTTTTGAGGTGCAGCATGTCCATTAATTCCGGGTTGGACATGGCTTTATACATCAGGCACAGATCGCCTCTGAGCAAGTGGTATGCCACTGAGTAGAGCTGGAGTTTCTTTAACCGGGCAGCATATGGCATTTGTTTGAGCCCTTTGATCCTCTTGGTGAGGTACTTTTGGGGTCTTTCCAGTTGCTGCAGGTGTCTGGTAAGGTACATCCCAAAAGGGGCATTGTACTCAATTATGGGCCTGATGAGGGATGAGTAAAGAGGCACGATGACCTCCCCTGATCTAGATGTGAATCCCTTCATGGTTAGGTGGGCTATATAAAATGTTTTTCTAACCACTTTGGCCACGTGGTTGTCAAATGAGAGATTGCTATCAACTTGGGTCCCCAGGTCCCTAATTACTTCTTCTGTACTTAATGGATTACCACCTATGTGGTAATTTGTGGGCACTTTCTTTTGCCAAAGGGGATGACTATACACTTTTTGGCATTTAGCTTGAGGCAATGGCTCTGGCACCAGTTGTCTGTTTCTATGAGGCCCTTTTGGAGGATGCTTGTGTCAGCTGGAGAGTCAATTATGGTGCCCAGTTTGCAGTCATCTGCGAACTTGGTCAGCCACAGTCCTTCCATGTTGGCTGTACCTCCGAGAAATATATACTGAACAAGGGAGGTCCCAGGACTGAGCCTTGTGGGATTCCACTTGTAACTGGTTTGGAGTCTGACATAGCTCCAGCAATTCTAACCATGTGGGTTCTGTCCTTGAGACAGTTTGCAACCCATCTAGTGACATAGGGGTTTATATTTAAGCTGGTGAGTTTATCTATAATGCCCGAGTGAGGTATTGTATCAAAGGCTTTTGCGAGGTCCAGGTAGGCTGTGTGGACCACCTTCCCCTCGTCAATGGCCTAGGTGACTGTTTCAGAGAAAGTGACCAGGTTTAAGAGGCAGGATCTGCCCTTAACAAAGCCGAACTGGGTAGGATCCAGTGTCTGTAGGTCCCCAATATCTTTATTTATGAGGTCCATGATGATCCTTTCCATAGCTTTGCAGACCAAGTTAGTAAGGATCCGTTGAGGCACCACCTTTGTGGAGAGTGACCACTGTTGCTGTACGCCACTCTGTGGGTACATATCTTGTAGTAAGGCTGAGATTGAACAGTAGTTTTATGTTTGGGTTTAGCTCTTCTTGGAGTTCATGTAGGACGCAGCCCGGGGCACCGTCTGGTCCCATTGATGCTGTGTTTTTTGCTTTGGAGAGGGCAGCTCTTACCTGAGAATCTGAGATGTCAGGGGGGCAGCACTCTGGTGGGATAGATATTTGCCTTTTGGGTGGGGGTTTGCTCAACCTGTCAGCTAGGATGTTGGCAATGTCTGTGGGTTCGATTGTATTTTTGTCATTTTGGACTAATTCTGAGCATATCTGGGAATTCCCACCCAGGTTCCTAACATAACTAAAGAAAGCCTTGTGATTATCCTTAGTGTCCTGTGCAATTTTTCTCTCGAAGCTGGCCTTAGACGATTTTATGAGTGCCCATAGTTTTTGCTAATACTGATCAGAGATGCCTTCCCTTTTGGGATTTTGCTCTATCATGTACTAGCTTCCTCCTTCTATTGTATAGTTTGTTTATGGCTGGGGTCCACCAGACAGGACGCCTGCCTTTGGAGGATTGGGTCTTGGTTTTATTTGGGATTGTGATGATCCATGCATTCCTGAAGGTGTTCATAGAATGCGCTTATAAAGGATTCTGCGGTCTGGGCCGTATTTTCCACAGGCCCGGGCTTTGAAGGATTCCACCTCAGTTTTGAGGAGTGTGAAATTTGCTTTAGAGAAGTTTTTCACTGTGGTTTTCTGGGCAGGTGGGGTCGGGATGTGAATATCCAGTGAGATTAGTTTATGGTCTGAACTTACCAGTGAGGGATACACTTCTGGTCTGGAGCATAGAGTCCCCATGTTGGTGATGATCAGGTCCAGTATGTTTTCCCTCTTGTGGGAGTGGTAACAAGTTGTTCCATAGCATTTGAGTTTATAAATTCTAGGAACCTTTGGGCTAGGGTGTTGGAGCTAGAGTAACACTCCCAGTCTATGTTTGGGTAGTTGAAGTCGCCCAATATAATGGTGTTTGGAGAGACCTTCATATTTTCCAGTGTTCTCAGAAAGGCTGAGTGGGGTTCCTGGGTTTGGGAGGGTGGTCTGTAGCAGGCTATAAACTGGAAGGCAGTTTTACCCACTGTTAGTTGCACATGGATAATCTCTGATGCTTCGTGCTGTGCCACCAACCTGGAGGTGTGGGTATCTTTGATGAATATTGATACTCCCCCTCCTTTTGTGGTTCGGTCCAAGTT
>NC_056729.1:879291323-879378823 GCF_019279795.1 Protopterus annectens
AATTCGACTAAAATGTAACTTTAAGTGCAGATTTTAAAATAATGCAGCAAACAGTTAAAAAACAGTTCAAGCTAGTTCAGGGTAAGCTACAGAAGCTATTCCAAGTGAAAAAAAGCAAAGATACTTAAATCCAGAAAGTAGTCGCTTTTCTGAGTTCCCTGTTGCTAGGACCACTCTGCAGAACCAAGTGAAACATGACCAATTATGCCACCTCGCAAATCTGGTTGTGATAATATGTAAGTACCCACACACATATCTGAGCAGGACTGATATTAGAATGAGTGCAGTTGAGAGCAGAGGCCATTATCAGCTTTATCCTAACAGGGTCAGCCCTATTCAGGTTAAAGAGCATAATCAGAAAAGTAACAGATTTTTTCTCAGTTTGTCCCCAACCAGCATCAGCTTTTGTGGGGCCCTCACACAGTGAAAGATGATTAAGGGAGCCCCCTGTATCAGTTTATACAGTCTGGGGAGTGGGGACCACCAGACTCTTTGAATACTGAAGTGTCTGAATGTTCTATGATATATTTTATGCATTACTTTTGAAATATAATTACTTGTTGGCTAAATTTTTCACTGATGCCCAGAAGAATAATGTATATGTTTTGGTATTATTGAGTGTGTGTACAGAAAGAAAATCAGTGATATTATTGCACACACATACACACAAGCCATAGTTTTGTACTTATTTCACCAAATAGCAATACATTGTACAACACAGGTACTGGGACACCAAACTTGTGACTGCTGTTTAGCAGTCAAACAGCATCAGGGGTAAGTCACTTTTATTTACATCATTGAGGTGTAATGCATACTTGTCATTGTCTCTGATTTCACAGACTTTTCCTGAATTTCCTCATAATTTTGCTCTATTCTTCATAAAAGACTTTGATTTGCTAATAAACCATTCAGGAGTACAGTCAATAATTCCAGGCATCAAAGGTTTATACTTTGTATTATCCAAAAAAATTCATGTCGATTCAAAAGGGTGGGAGGTTGGCATAAGGGTTAAGGTGTTTGCTTTACAAACACAAGGTACAGGGTTTGATTCTCACAGGGGGTAACTGGCTAGGCTTAAAATGGCCTATAAGGGCAATTAGCCTAGTACTAATCTATAAACCTATAAGGTGTTACTTTTTAAGTGAATTAGAGTTTGTTTGTGTCTTTCGGCTTTTCCCGGTTAGGGGTCGCCACAGCGGAACTCCGGTCCGCTAATGATTGGCAGTTGATTTTTACATACGAGCTTGCCAGGCCTGACACACAACCTTCAATAAAGGTATGCCCATTCACGCATATCTCCACGCAGAAGACGCCTTAAGTGAATTAGACTAATTTTTAAAATGTGTTCCTGATTCTGAGCCTTTATTTTGCTAATAGTTTTGGAATTTTGCTGAATTTTTCTGCAAATAAGTTGAGAGTTGTAGTATCTTCTGTTCTACCAGTATTTATAAAACTCCCTGAAAAAAAAATATCCCTGAAGATCGGAAGCATCGGCTCTTCATAAAATACAAGGCTTGCACTCAAATCAGTCACTCTGACCTGTTGATCTCTATATTCCTTACCTAGCTTATGTTAATTATCAGTTTTATCCTAACAGGGTCACACCACAGCCCTGTTCAGGTTAAAGAGCATAATCCAGCAACTGCTTTTGTAGGGCCCCCAGACAGTCAAGGATGATTAAGGGGCCCCCTTACAGCCACAGGTATTGCAGGTATCTAAAGCTGGCTATGTTGTAGGTGCTACTATAACCAGAGATATCTTGTTATTTTAGAGGAGATATAAATAAGAGTTGCTACCCACCTGGTTTATTAAGTATACAAGATTACTGCACTAGTTTTTGTTAGTTTGACAGACATGCTACAAAATATCAAGATAAGATCATTTGCTGTGGTTGGGGGCCCCCCCAGGAACAGGGGTCCCCCAGCGACCGCAGGGTTTGCTGGTGCCAAAAGCCAGCTATGAGTATAGTGCTGCACAATAAAATTCTGAACCTTGTATTCATAGTATAGTTCTGCATAAGAGATAGCAGTTCACTCTGGCAACATCTTCAACTCTGCAAAGTCCTGCAAAGCTAAACTGGTATTTTGCTAAATGTTTCTTGGTAGGCTAGCATAGAAAAATAAAGACTAAAAGTCAGTTATTATATATGTACATACAGAGCTGCAAAAAATGCAAAGAGCTGCAAAGAACTGCCATGCTGTATTCATAGTCAAAGAAATAAAGCTGAGAAAAATATATACTTGTGGATGCAATATACTCTATGTAGGCTTACTGGGAAACCTATACAGAGTTTACGTGTTTGCATGGTGAGCAACAACACTGCTTACATATTCATGTTGTGCATCATATTTAGATGTAAACAAACAGGGTTTCGTGGCTAGCAGCACCGTTGCCAGCCAGGAGACCATGTAAAGCAACACAGACAGCAGCAGGCATGTAAACCTATTTACCTACAGGCAAACTAGGTTAGCGTGTTTGCTCAAAATGGAACAATGATTATCAAGGTTATTAATACAGTAGCAATATATTTATATATATATATATATATATATATATATATATATATATATATATATATTTCTAGCACATTACATGACAGTGTATACAGTGCAGAGTATTGTGGAAATCTGTTTCAGGATTACTGAACAACAAGTTGTGTAAATTTATTTATTTATTTTTATTTATTTAACATGTGTTAACCAGGAAAGTCCAACTTGGAATGAAGCCAATTTTCAGCAGTGGCCCGGGGAAAAACACTCCATATGCATGTCTTTGTAATAATCAGTAAGTACTAAGTAATATATAATAAGTAAATAATCAGTAAGGGTACACAGACTGCATTATAAATTAACAGTCGGGAAGTGTGTGTATTGAATAGGGACACACAGATGACTTGTAGTAATGAACACAGGGGAAGAGGACAAGTGAAACTTGATAATGTACAGCAGATGAGGGCATGTCAATGAAGACAGTTGTACCATGAACACTAATCACATATCAACATGATACAGCACTGAATGCACAGTGAATGTATATGTAGAATGTACCATCACCCGGGATAATGCCACAATATAACAAAATAATCGACATCAACAATTGGCTTAACTTCTAGTGTCAATCCAGGGGGGACCAGTATCTCCCAGCCTGGAATGAGATGGTTGACAGGCTACACTGCTTTGCCAGAGATAGTCTGCATCTGTGTCCTCTGGGCTGTTGGATATTGACAAAGATTCTTGCCTCCCTAATAGTGTGTTCTTTAGGCAATGTCAAAGTAACAAAAACTCTGATGTAAAAAAAATCAACTAGAGGCAAACTCAAGGTTCTGCTGCTTAATGCTAGGAGTCTAAACATGAAGCTGGTCTGGAGGAAATTGCCAACCTGTTATGTAACAGATTTGTTGAAAATTTCACCCCCCTGGACCCACTGGCCATACCCCCAAAACATACCTGACAACAGTCCTCTGCCAAGTATCTCTAGACATCAGGTCATATCTGTGCTTTCCAAGGCTAAAAACATGGCTTCTATGGTACCAGATAACATTACGGGTCGCTTACTAAACAATCTAAAACAGGACCCAATGGACCCACTTAGCATCCTCTTTAACCATAGCCTGAGAACTGTCTTTGTTCAAGCAGAGTTGAAAACAGAAAAAGCAATCCCCTTGCACAAAGGAGTGCCATCAACCAACCCTGAGGACTATAGACTCTTAAGTCTAACCTGTCTCATCTGCAAGGCCATGAAAAGAATCATAATGGACATTATCAATAAGGACATAGTTGACCTTCATACTCTAGACCCAAACCAAGTTGGCTTTGGTAAAAGTAGATCATGCTTATTAAACCTAGTAGACTTTTTTGAGAAAGTCACGAAAGACCTGGATGAAAGTAAGACAGTGCATACTGCCTAGCTTGACCTGGCCAAGGCTTTTGACACAATCCCCCACTCAAGTATCATTGAGAAACATTTCCAGCTGGGGATTTACCCTTATGTCAGTACATGGATAGCCAGCTGCCTCAATGACAGAACACATTGGGTCAAAGTTGGTGACTCAACCTCTACCAGTAGAGCCGTTACCAGTGGCATACCACAAGGATCTTTGCTGGAGTCTTTACTGTTCAGAATCTATTTTTTGGAAGTCTAGGCTACAGTAGATGGCCTTTGGCTTACCAAGTTTGCTGATACTTGCAAATTGGGTGCAATCATTGAGTCTACCAATGATGTTAACATATTACAGGAGGGGCTAACACAGACAAATGATTGCTGCCAAAGCCAAACGGTCTACAACTAAATGCTAGAAAGTGCCATTATTATTGCCTTTGACAAAGTGGAATACCCCACTAATTATAGTATTGACAACACCCCCCCAATCTCCAAGCCAGTGTTGCAAGACCTGGGTACACAGATAGATAGTAATCTGAACTTTGACCAACAAATTTCCACAGTGGTAAAGAAAGCCTTCTCTGTCATGCACCTCATAAGTAAGGGTCCATAAGTTTATAGGTTGACACTAGGCTATTGGCCCTAGGGCCTGTACAAGCCTAGCCATAACAATTCCCTGGCTATTTCTTCCCACAATATTTACTTCCTTGGACCCCTGTCTAGCAGGGCGACTGACTTGTACCCTGGGGTTCCTATCTCCCATCCAGTCGTCAAGGTTCCTTTTGAAGAGGGCCAAGGGCATTGCATCCAAGTCTGATGATGTTATAACACCACTGCAGTCAACCCTCAGCAGAACATTAATAGAGTACAATGCTCCCTTTTGCATGTACCTCACCAAACAACTGCAGCAGCTGGAGAGACCACAGTGATTTCTCATCAAGAGAATACAAGGCCTCCAAATAATGCCATGACATATGTGGATAGACTGAAAGCCCTGTCACTGTACTCTGTATCGTATTGGTTTCTGAGAAGTGACTTATGTCTGGCCTACTGGATAGGCTCTGACCCTGCACTGATGGAAATGCTGCACATCTGCAAATCGAATGGCATAAGAGTCACTCATTCTAGGGATCTTAACCTAACCTGTGACATTAACAGATCATGCTTGAGAGACAGATATATCTCACAGAGGCTGCCATTCCTCTGGAACAAACTTCCAAATCACTTGAAGCAGAGCTCGTCACTGACCCTATTCAAGTGCAACCTAGACAAATGGATGAGAGACTGCAAATTCATACCAGGATAGCATCCATGTCTGTCATGGACAGAGGGGTAGTTGGTGCTGACCAAAAATTTGGTTTGAAAATAATGTCCACCTAATAAGTACAATTGGTGCTACTTGTGATGAACATGGCTAGGCTTGCAAGGGCTGTAGGACTGCTAGTCTAGTAATCTTCTATGAAACTATGAACCTATGTAAACAGTTCTCAAGAGGCATATTACTAAAGCTGTTATAAAAAGAGCATTTAATGTAATAGCAGCAATGACCATCAATATATTAGCTCACATCACAGATTGTAGTACCCTTTTGTAGCCATACTGTGCATCCACACCTCAATATAGCGTATGCCAGTGACAACACCATCAACATGTCAAGTGATCATAGAGTCATAGGAAACTATTAGGCTGATGGCCAACATCACATGACATCCTAGCCATTATTATAAAATGAAAGTAAAAATGCCTATATGCATATTATAGAAGATAGTAAGACTATTGCTCGCATGTGTATATTTATTGGATTGCATTGCATTCTGCCATTGTCCATATGTGGCATGCATACCACACCATGACAGAATTAGCAATCATACGCGCAGTGGTCTGAGGATGTCTTGCATAGACTCATGGAAGGACTCGGCTTCATAATGTCTGTATGCATATTTGACATGAGGATATGCTTCACTCCTCTGCAGGAAGGGTGTCATGTGACCAGAGGACAAAAGAGGATGTGTGGGGCTATGTGGATGATACCCCAAGTGGTAGTGAAGTGAAGAGCTGTTCCAGAGATCACACAATGACCATAATGTACCAGCAGCCAAACACACAGCAGTACACTGGGCCTGATATGAACATTACACCTGTGTAGGCATAGAATATGAATGCTATGCAATGTCACAGTAGCAACACCACAGATGTCTGACTGTAACACTGTCATGTTGCAGTATATGGAGTACGATCACATCATTTTATGCTGAGGAGAACATGTGAGCACTGTAGGGATGGATGTGGAGTCACATCCCTGTGTAAAATTGTCTCATAAGTGATAATTATATTTGGGTCTATATTAGAAGCATGAAAATGCTTCTAAGCGAATACAGAAACAGCGACACATATTCATCGAATCGCATTTAAGCGATTTGATGAATATGTCATAGGGCAAGGAGATGGTTGGCCAACTTCACGGAGTTGCCATTTCCTTTCCTATAGTGCGATCTCGGAATTGGTATATTTAGTTAGGGGGGTGCAGGGGGTGAAGCCCTGCTTATGATGTTAAATTATTTTTTTTAGAGAACAGCCACGTACGTTTTTTCCCTAGTGAAAAATTTGCTTATGTGGCCATTTGCTATTTTCAGGTTTCATGCATTATGTGTCAACTTTTATGTAGTCGCACATATGCACTTTCATTCTTATAATATAGACCCTTATATTTATAAACACGCAGCTGTCAGATTAGAACATCTATATGTGTAGTTAAAGTACATTGCAAACACATTAGTTAATGTTACTGCCACAGCACTGGTTTGTCTTCAATACTGTCAGAAATATATGTGAAGGCATCTCCACCTTTCAAAATATTGGCACTCCATGGGATTGTAGTGATGCCTGCAGGATACACAATTATGCTATTGTGACTAGACAGACACATGCACACCAGTTGACTGCAGGGAGACTAGAACCTCTACCTAACTGAGTACCAGATTAGAGACCTCAGTACTTAATGCAAGTGCCATGGCAGACGTCTGACTTTTATAAGGCTACAAGACAATTTATAGTGGATGACATCATCACTGGAAGTTGGATAGAATTTGCTGGGAAGCCTGTATGAAATGGAGAGCTAGCCATGTACAACTGTCAAAATATTAAAGATCTGCATGTTACCAGATTGATGAGCATGAAAAGTGTAGCATTTGCTGTTGTGTTTCCAATGTGCAGGTATACCCTAAAATGACATGGTTGCAAACTATTTGCAAACAGCTGTTCACATTACTACTAATATTGGAAAATCTGAATTTGTATTGTCATTATAAAGATGTGCATATTATATAAGAAAGCATTTGGTATTTATTTCTGTAGTGTAGTTGATATATTTGTGAACAAGTACTGAGATACCAAGTTTGAAGTGCAAAGATGGAGGTAACAGATAGCTACAGTGTAAATATATGTTCTTTCCTTAAAAAGTGCCTTCCCTTTGTTTGTGATTTTACATGTACTTTCATGGGATGAAGACTAAATGGGCAAATGGGCAGTACGCATAAGTAATAAATGCTATTGTACACTTTCCATAGTGTTTTTGCACAATCAATGGCAAAGTGTTTGCCAATGCGAGATACACATTTATACTGCTTTCCCTGTTTGCAAGTAGTTAAGCGGTGAGCAAACATTAGCCTCATTTCTCATTTTGATCTCATTTCATTGCTAAAATTATGAGAGTTCTGAATACTGAGTGTATGAAACACAGCTGCTGCTTAGCTGACTCTGTGGCAGCAGGTATAAATGCATTGCTACATTTCTTTTGCAGACCAGATGAGATAGGGTTCAAATCCAGGTGTATCTAATTGTTCTAAATAAGCATTTGTAATGCAATGAAATAATTATTTACTCTGCATTCACTCTGTGTTACCTTAGCTCAGCATGTTTAAGTGGCCTTGCATGGCAGGTAACCACACCAGTGAACAGTTGTTCACCATTGCTTGGCATTGATGTGCAATGCAAAACCCCCATAAAACACACAGGACAAAAAGTGAAGGGCTACCTTCCTTTTTTTTTACTTATCTTCTATTTTTTTACCAGATTAAAGGTGTTAAAATTGGGTAGATAGGAAAGTTGTGAAATGGGGGGCAAGCAGGGGGGAGAACAAAGGGAAAGCAATGTAGGAATGTGCAGGAGGGAAGTAGTAAAGAACTGGAGAGCAACAGTGCCAAACAGCAATGAAAGCAGTTTTTGAAACTGGCAGGTTAATGTTACACTTGGCATTAGTTTGAGGGTTGTTTGCTGCTGGAACGGTTAGGTGATTTAACTCTGTCCACATGTACTGTGGGCATAAATTTCCTGAGCTGACACATTTTTGGTTTGGCTTTAGACACAGATAAAATAGATTTTTCAATGTGGGATTCAAACCTGTGCATAAGAGACAAAACATTTTCTTCCACAGTGGTGATTTTCCATCCTTGCCACAGAAGAAGTGTTCTCATACATACTCATGAACTTTATAAAAATATACATAATAGATTGAGGGGTTAATCATGTATGTGTGTGACCTGAGAAGGCCCTGGTTATACAGTCATCTGTGTATGAGTCTTATTGAAGTCTGAAGGCCATCCAACACCAGATAGCATAATTATAATTACACAGCATAGTAGCCAGTATAACATCAGTCATACATATAATTCATATGAGCTCTACTGCTATGCATACTTACTGTTATTTATAATTATGTGTACATTTTATGTGATATTTAATATAAAGCAAAATGGAACAAAAGTAAGATTATTTAGAATTTCATGTATTAAAACCCAGGGCCATCTGTATTATGGCCCTACATTTACACCTGCTGCCACAGGAAAAGTTAAATAATACTTAATGTGTTTGTGGGTTTGCTATCATTACAGCAATTGCACTTCATGTGAATTATGGTTTCCATGAACTGTAGAAATGAAAATAAAAACAGCCACTGACAAATATGTTAAACGTGGAAGTGGTGAATGTTCGAATGTGACACAATTTGAACATTCACCACACTTCCGCAACTGTAAGTACTGAACAACTCACAGTAAAGAATGTTTTTCCAGGGGGCAAGCCCCCCTGCACCCCACACCCCCTGCTACTTATATATACAAACTCCAATATTGCACTACAGTGAGGGAAAGTGTACATTTCCCGATCCCCACTATAGTGCTATCTGCATTAAAATGTAGAAAGTTACAACAGTGAACGCTGTAGTGCATTCGCTGGTATGCATTTCTACATTTCTATGTTCATTCATTCAATACTATCGAATGGGGTGTTTTGGACTGCCATGAATCGAACAAAGTCTGATCACCCATTTGATAGTAAACTGTGTTTGTGCAGTGCCCAACATACTTGAGAGTGTGTATCTGTTTTGAAATTGTCTACTGTCTGCTTCCTCTCTGCAGGTGTTCTAGACCTGCAGGTTATAGGTAAGATTGCAAACCACCATGCAATGTCACTAAGTGGCATTGAGCAATGTCAAGCAAAAGTTGCAAGTTCCAGCAATATATCCTTCTTGAATTTGGGAATATCTGTAGGTGTTCTCTCTGCTTCTTGTGTGAGCCATTAGTCCAGGTTTGCATGATGTTAAGTGTCATGTAAACATGACAAGCAAAACTAAATTTGTTTTACCCTTGTGAGCAGTGTTTATTAGGTTTCATCCTTAAAAGACAAAGGTAGGACTTGATCCATGATCTATAGATAGTATATGTTGTGGGATCAATGTCTTTAGCTGATATGCTACACAGGTGACTTATGGAAGTAATTGATGTATTGGTTACCAAAGAAATAAATTACATGACTTTTGTTGTGTTTATCCATTTCCCTTGTTTGCTCTAAGACACACACCATGCATATACAGGCAATAAAAAAAGAAAAGAAATCTATAAAATAGCTAACACTACAAAATATATGTTAGTACACATGAAAAATTATGACACAAGTTTGTATTTGAGCTCTCACACCAATGAACCTTTAAAACACAGTAAGGGTCTCTTATCCCTCTTTGCTAAAGAAATAGCTTTGCAGCAGAGAATGAAAATCATTGCGCATACAAGCAAGTCCAAAACCATCAATATTAACAAGACATATGGCACTTGTACACTTCTGAGTTGTTTGTACATGTATTAATTTCAGATATAGTCCAATGAGTGATCACACAACTGTTTATGACTATTGCTTGCAGAAATGCAGCCCTGTCTTATCTCTGTATGGTGCTCATTCTTCTCTTTTTTGAGCAGTAGTCTGAGACATCCAGGCTGTAAGGCATTTTGTATCATTCTCCTTAAAATGTGTAAGAATATTAAATGGCAATAATATACAGTTTTCAACAAATGCAGGGAAGGTTGGATGTTACTGAACAGAAACTGTGAAATGTATGCTGCATACTTACATTTAAAACCTTGCTACAATTACAATTCTTCACTTTGTAAGTCTAACTTGGCTGACAAACAAACTGGAGGTAAGGTAGTCTGAACTGCTGTTGTATTTTCCTTCCTTCTTCCTACCAGTAATCATTCACAGTTGCAATCCATTAGCAACAAACACTGAGTGAGTGTATGTACTATGTTTACATATGCTACATGGAGCCAAGAATTTGGGATTCAGCAATTCTAATCAGGTCATACCTCATTTGCATTTTCACAGTGCTCAGAGGCCTGAATCTGCACTATAGAAATGTAACTGTATAGCAATGGAACCTGAAGGTGAGGAGACATGTTTATTTGGATTACACAAAAGAAGATTGGTATTACTTTGGATTTATCTACACAGAAGACTAATGATCTTAAGGTATGATTGTATTTTTCAGTTATGTACTGGATATTCTCACATCAGTAGGAAAAAAAATATATATATATATATATATATATATATATATATATATATATATAAGCATAATAATAATATATTATATTATATGCATAATAATGCATATATTAAGCCAGCAGACAAGGGGGGGGTAGTACTATTAAATACAATAGACTACGAAACAAATATGTCAACCATGTTAGCTGATGATGCTACATATAAGGAAATTGTCCGAAGTGATATAAGTAACATCATACATAATGTAACAGACACTTTATATGACCTTTTAATGTGTCGCCAGATTAGTCCAGAAATCTTTGAATATTTTTCAATAAAGCATCCAGTAACACCTATAATTAAAGGAATACACAAAATACACAAAGATGTCCTACCCATCCCCATGAGACCTATTGTATCAGGGGATCAATGGATAACATCTAATATTTCTATCTTTCTAGAACATATGTTGAGACCAGTTGTTAATCAGTTCCCTTCCATCTTGAAAGATACATACCATCTATTAGATAGTCTTAGTACCCTAACACTAGATATGGCTGAACATGAATATCTACTTATCACACTAGATGTAAAAGATCTATTTACATCTATACCAAATGATGTAGGTATACAGTCAGTTCGAGAATTATTAGTCAATGAGACATCCTTCAGTAATGATAGGATAATACTGATATGTCAACTACTCGAACTGATACTACATAATAATGTCTTTTTATTTGGAGATAGATGTTTCTTGCAACAGTGGGGGGTTGCCACGGGCACCCCCTGCACCAATACTTATGCAAATCTAGTGGTTTTCTGGTGGGAGAGAACCTATTTGTTCGAGAATGACATGTTTAAGTTTGTCAAGCTTTACAAACGATTTGTAGACGACATCTTTATCGTTTGGGAAGGTACACAACAGCTTTTTGATCAGTTCTTGATATATCTAGAAACCACTACCACTTTTCTCAGATTTACTAAGGAAGTCTCGTCAACTGAGATACACTTTTTAGATGTATCTCTGAAGTTAACAGAAAGTGGTACTATTGTTTCTTCCTTATATAGAAAACCAGTATGGAAGAATACCATTCTTACATTTGACAGTATGCATCCTAGACATACCTTTTATGGTATTGTTAAGAGTCAATTTGTGAGGATCCAGAGACTATGCAAAGAACGTGAAAGCTTATTACTAGAGGCAGATTATATGGAATCTCTATTTATAAATAGAGGCTATGAGCCAAACATGATAAGAAACATTCGAAGGAGAGTTCTGGGTAGTATGGACTCCCAAAACATGGAAGATATTATTGCATTTGAAGGATTTAGTGAACATAATAGATATGGTGTTATTAATAATATACATGAAAATAATAGTATGGTCAAATATATTATTAAATACACTAGTGATATTAAGAAAATACAGGAAGTGATCTATAAAAATTGGAATGTCCTAATAATGGACACTCATATTAAACAGCTAGTAGGCAGCAGACCAAGACTTTTATATAAAAATAGCAGGAATCTTAAACAAATTATGTGTAATGACCATTGTAATATGAATGTTTCTGACACTTTAACATCATTGACTTATGGTACCTTTGCATGTAACCAATGCAATAGATGCAATTACATTACTAATACGCAAGTTTATAAGCATCCTAGTATTGATTTTATTTTTGTCCCTAAGTTTCATGCTAATTGTAGTACACGTAATCTTGTTTATCTTGCTAATTGCATGTCTTGTCAAGCCTTTTATGTGGGCTTAACAAAAAGAAGACTACAGGACAGAATTTATAATCACCTTTACGATATTCGTAAAGATAATGAAGCAAATGCACTAGCGAAACATACACTTGAATATCCTTCCCATAGATTTTGCTTCAGAGTTTTACAGGTGGTACGGCAAAATCATAGAGGTGGAGATTCAGATAATGAATTAGCTCTAGCAGACTTAAGGTGGATATTGAGACTTAGTGCACATTTACCTCCAGGGATAAATAATCATTTGTCTATTAAACCGGTTCTTGATGCTGGGAATTAGTAGATATCTTTATATAAATATAAATATCATTTATGTATACTTTCTTTAGTTAAGTTTTTAATATTTATGCATTTTTTAATGTTTATGTATATATATAGTTAATTTATGTTATTGTTTTTTGTTGTACATATATCTGTTAATAAGTTATATATTAGTATAATCATAGCTATTAGACTTTTGAAACTTTGGTATCATAGCATGACTTCATGAAATTACTTATGAGGTGTTGAGATATTAAGCACATGTAATTAATGATGTATGAATTCATAATATTTATATAAATGATTCATTCATTACAGTTTAATAAGCATATTAATAAATATATATCATTTCTAATTCATAATAATATAGATGTTTACTTAGGGTTATATATATTTTTGATATTTTTGATAGTTCACTCATGTTGTTGTTTTTTACTCGAACATATCATATGAAAAGCCAGTATTGTCCTTTAAAGTGAAGCGAAGGATTTTAGCTACTTGCATTATCCATTTTAATTGTTAATTGTTAAATTGAAATAAGCATTGGAGCATTTTCCCGCGCATATAAGTATTTAAGCATAATGTAGTTGGTTTAAAATTTATCTGATGAAGCGTAGGTTGCACTCATCTCTACTTTTGTACAACATTAAAACTGGCTTTTAATTTTAATTCAAGTTGGTGTTCGAGATTCTTTATTGGAATACATCGTGGCTAGATCTTCTGTTACCATTTTTCATAATTCATTTTCGTTTGATGGGAGATCCACTCAGCAGAGAGGTTGCATTCACTTTATATATATATATATATATATATATATATATATATATATATATATATGATGTCATAGGCATTTTTTTCAGGGCACTTTACTTTCTCAGTTGCACAGCATTATATAACTTTTATCACAAGTTTTAATGTTACAACTGTTTCTCTTTACACTCTTCTATTGCTATTACAGTGAAATGTAAATGTTCTATATTATCAATGACACAGGGTTGTTAGCCTTTTATGATGGTCCATACTTACCTCTAAGGGAGTGCTGGCCACAGGTAGAAGTGACTGGGAATTGCATAAAATTTAATATTATGTAGTAAATATGTACACATGTCTTTTAGACAGTTTGTTTAATAGCACTTATAACATATTCCTTTGTTTGGTACAGAAATGCCATTTACCTGCTGTTTTGGGAGTAGGGGAGCCAAGTTCAATCTATGTGTTGCCACAACCTAAATGTTATTACACGGATTTGCTTTGCTATTGTTACTCCTTGTTTTGGATCAAACCTTTGTGTGTGACTGTGATATGTTACAACTACAGTACCCTTTTTATATTTGAATAATTTGATTTTTTTTTCTCAAGAGGGTAATATTGAAAAACTAATAATATGTGTTATATCTAAGCAGAACTTTTATCCATGTGATATTTATGTGTAATATCCTTCTTTTGTGTTTTATGTCACATTAGACTATGGCACCCAAGCATCACAATCCCTGCAAACCCACCTTCAGTAACCCCAAAAATGACATAATCATCCAAGCATTTCAGCAAAATGGTGCCTTTCTGCTTGAAAGAGGACATGTGGATATATCTGGAAGGATACAAATTTGGAACTAGATTATGAACAATGAGAAAACTGTTGGGGGACACAGCAGAACATATGATCAGGTACATCATAAGGCTACTGACATAATTTCTTTGGACTGGAGGAGAGCAGCTGCAGTGGCCCATGGACAGCTGGCTACTGGGGGATTGCTGCTACACAGCCACCATTTACACAAAATGAAGAGTTCATGTCCATTGTCAGGGATCCAGAGAACTCAGTGGAAAATTCACAACAGCATGTGATTAATTTTGTTGCTGCTGTTTCAGGGAAGACAAGAATGTCCCAGGAGGAGCTTCCAGGTAGGCCTACCTATATAAATTTTTTAAATATTTCTTGCATAGTAAAATATTGATAGCAATAGTTAAGTTGTGAAGAAATAAAGAAACGTTCCCAACAAAATAAATACCTCTCGGCTCACAGTTAATATAATAACAATTATTTCAAGTAAAACAGCTAAGAGGTAACCAAAGCGTAGCAATAACTCCAGCATAAACTGTTCACAAAACAAACAAAACGTTCGTATTTATAAAAGAAATCTGTTTTTTAATTTGTATACAAAGAAGTATACAAAGAGAGCTTATGTGAAAGCGCTTACCTCTTTGTATACAAATTAAAAACCAGATTTATTTTATAAATACGAATATTTCGTTTGTTTTGTGAACAGTTCATGCTGGAGTTATTGCTACGCTTTGGTTACCTCTTAGCCGTTTTACTTGGAATAATAGTTAAGTTGGCCTAATAATTTTTTGTTTGAGGGGGAGAATACAGTTGACAGCACATTCTGGTTCATTACACATCAGCTTGGGGTGGACATGTCATCCAAGTTTCAGTTAAATGTATTATTAATGGATCTATCAAAGCCAATTTTATCCTCCTGTGTTATTGTTAATGTGATAATGGCATCCTTAAATTTTGCTTCACTTCTACCAGGACCATCCTCTTAGCAACTGTGGAGCCATCTGCACATGATAAGCTAAACATTTTTATTTCTGTACTGATGAGCATTTCTCAAAAATATTCATTTGTCTGTACATGTGAGGTGGGTGTCCGGACTGTGTGTGTTTTGCTGTACTGTCTGTGATAGTGGCACCAATGTTAGTTTTTAGCATATATAGTACTGTAGTGTAGCTATTAATTTATTTTGTGTGTTTGTTCCTTATTATCACAGGTGATCCCAGAAGTAGAAGTGTAGGACTCTTACCATCTGATATCAGAGTGTCGACAGACTCTGATAATGATGGTGGCCAAACACAGGCACAGTTGGGGAGTGCAGAGTTTGAATCTGACACTCAGGTCAACATTCAGCCACCCCCTGTAATTCCATCAGACACAACCAGTAGGCCTACATAAACCCATTCCAGTGAGCCCTCAGATATTGGACAGGTGGAGGGTATGACATTTGATCAGGGTAATGTGTTTACTGTGGCTTCAGTGCCTGTTGACTCTGGCCATAGCCAAAGTGTGGGAGAAACACCACACAGGAGGGCTGTTTAGGTTACTCAGAAGAGGCCTGCTGTCTATCCTTCACCTGAACAGATATGTCTTTCCGTGCCACTTGACGTATGTTTAGAGCCATCATGGAGGTGCAGGCACATTCCAGTAGGGCCTCCAAGGAAAAGCTTAGGGTAGTAGATGTGGCACAGTCTGGCATGCATGACTGCCTCCACCATGTTGCCAATTCAGTGGATTAGATGAATGTCACATTGGAATGGGCAGTGTCTGTGATAGACTGTCTGATGGGGATAGGTCAGCCACATCATCTGATGTTAGCTGACATGACCATGCCTGATCATGCTCCTATAGTGGCACTAGTTGCACTGCTCAGTCAGTGGTTGAGATGTCCACACCCTGGTTTGGCAGGCCATTAGGTTTGGTCATGGGTGTACTTGTGAGGAGAGCTCATCCAGCAGACATCAGTCATGTTCAGCAAGCAGCAAAGCATCTGGCCATGGGAGTTGATGTGCCAATGCAACTCCTGGCAGAGCCAATTTTTGGTGTCATGGACAACAATGATGAACTGTTACCTCTACCATACACATCTCACACCTATCCAACATACCATGACATAGAGCTAGCACAGTGCTTGGCTGTGTTCTTGCAGACACTCACACACCAATTTCACCTGGAGTGCCCATACAGACACACACACACACACACACACACACACACACACACACACACACACACACACACACACACACACACACACACACACACACACATAACAGTTAAATAGGTCAGTCATGAGGCTTAAAGCTCATTCTGTCTCATTGGCCATTTGATACATTATCCAGATGTCTGCCTGCTTCTCTTACTTACTCATACACACTCACTAGCTTTTGTGTCAGACTAGTCCTCCTGCCCCCCCCAACACACACACACACACACACACACACACACACACACACACACACACACACACACACACACACACACACACAACACCCTGTGCAAATGATGATAACTGTGCCATATTCTATCTTTTGGATTCAGTGATACATAAGCCTTTTGCCTGATGCTCAGGGTGCATAGCTACCATAGTGCTTAGTATATCTGTTTTTGTGATGCTGTTTTGCAAATTGTACTGCTTCCTTACTGGACCATACCATAAATAAAAGTGTGACAAAGGCACAACAATGGGGAGAGTTTTTAAACACTGTAGTCTTACAAACTTAGACAGCTGATGGAATAACAGGTTTTGCATTACTATTTTTATGTTTGTTCTGAGGGATATAAAGTCTGAAACTGAAATGCGTCATTATTTTCTAACTTCACTCTTTAATGACTTTCCATTACAAATGTATGAGGCCAAAATGTAGATATTCAGTGAAAATCCATCTATTTTAGATATAAGGAATATTAGTTGATAGAGGACACATATTCACATAAGTTAGTGCTGTCACATCTTGATGTAATTGCCGTATAAATCACCCATCTTATACTTACTTACATTACCAAATAACAGTATGCAAGGATATGACATTCATTGTTATTCGTAGCATTTATTTTTCTATTCCAGATTCAGCACTTACCTTTAAAATCCAGCAGTTGCTAGAGTTTTAGTTCAGAACTGATTCTGCCTGATACTAGCAGTACACAGCCATTACACAGGTTCATAAGTTCATAGGAGGTTACTAGTCTAGTGGCCCTAGAGCTTTTACAAGCCTACTCATGTTAATGTCAAGTGTCCCCAATTTTTCTTTTTTGGGTAGTCCACAGAATGAATTTATGAACAGAGGCAGTCTGTAATCAAAACCAGCTACCCCTGTTCATGAGGGAACGGGTGCCATCCCAAGGAAGAATTTGCAGTCTTCCATCCAGTTATCTAGGTTGCATTTGAACAGGGTCAGTGAGGAGCTCTGTTTTATGTGAATAGCATAGGGAGTCTATTTCAGAGAAGCAGTAGTCTCTGGAAGACATATCTGTCTCTCCAGCATAATCTGTTAATGTCACAAGCTAGATTGAGATCCCTAGATTGAGTAACTTTTGAGCCATTTGACTTGTAGATGTGCAGTATTTCCATTAGGGCAGGGTTGGAGATTGTCCTATAGGCCATACACAAGTACCTTCTCAGCAACCTACAAGATACAGAGTAAATTGACAAGATTTTCAACCTCTCCACATGTATCATGGGTTGGAGTCTCTGTATTTTCTTAGTGAAAAACCTCTAAGATCTTTCCAGATGCTGCAGGTGTCTGGTGAGATACATGCAAAAAGGTGCATTATACTCTATTAGTGGTCTGAGGGTTGAGTACAGTGGAGTTATAACATCCCTTTACCTGGATGCTATGCCCTTGCTTATGACGTGTGCTACATAGAAGGCTTTCCTTACCACTGTGTAAACTTGGTGGTCAAAGTTCAGATTGTTATCAACCTGTGTTCCTAAGTTGTAAACCACTGGGTTGGAACTCGGGGGAGTTGTCAATATTGTAATTTGTTAGGAATTCCATTTTATCAAAGGGAATAATACAGCATTTTTTGCATTTAATTTCTGACCATGTCTTTGGCACCAATCATTTGTTTGTGTTAGCCCTTCCTGCAATATGTTGACCTAATTGAGGTACTCATTGTGATTGCTCCCAATTTGCAATCATTGGTGAGCTTGGTGAGCCAAAGGCCATCTACTTTGGCCTGGACTTCTAAGAAATAGATGCCAAACAGTAAGGGGCACAGAACATACCCCTGTGGTACTTCATTAGTGACTGGTCTACTGGTGGAGGTGGAGTCACCAGTGTTGACAGAGTGTGTTCTGTTGGTGGGTCAATTGGCTACCCATCTAGTAATGTAAATATTAATCCATATCTGGTAGAGTTTCTTGATGTCAGAGTGTGTAATTTTGTCGAAAGCCTTGGCAAGGTTGAGATAGGCTGTGTGCACTGTCTTTCCTTCATCCATGGCTTTGGTGACATTCTCAAAGCAGTCCACCAGGTTTAATAAGTATGATCTGCCCTTAACAAAGCCAAACTGGGTTGGGTTCAGCATTTGGAGGTTGCCTGTTTCCTTGTTGATAAGGTCCATGATAATTCTTTCCATGGCCTGATGAGGCTGGTTAGACTTATGGTCTGTAGTTCCCAGGGTCAGTTGATAGCCCCCCTTTGTGCAGAGGGATTAATGTTGCTGTTCTCAGTTTTGTAAGAATATAGCCAGTTCTCAAGCTATGATTAAAGAGAATGCCAAATGGGTCCATTAGGTCTGGTTTTAGATTGTTTAGTAAACAACCTGGGATACTATCTGGTCCCATTCATGCCATATTTTTGGCCTTGGCAAGTGTACGGATGACCTGTTCTCTAGAAATACTAGGCAGAGATCTGGTGTCAGGTACACTTTGGGATATGGTAGATGGGGATAGGGGGTGAAGTTTACTCTGAATCTATCAGCTAGTAGGTTGGCAACATGGGTAATTAAAGGTTGTGAGTGCTGTCTGGCATCTATGCCACTCTATGTATGTGCATAGGATGAAGGTTGTAACACCTTAAGTGATGAGCATGTAGTGCTATCCATTGTATCTTAGCCAAAGCAAGGCCATATTGTATAAATATACAAGTACAAATATGACACTGTCATTGTCCATGTTGGTGTGAATGAGCTGAGACATACCTCCCTAGACTACATGAAAAGAGACATGGAGGAGCTCTCTGATCTTGTAGCCCAGGCAGGTATGACCCTAGCCCTGAGTAGCATCCTGCCATCACCCAGAATGATACCACAGTACAAGGACAAAATGATTGACTTCATCAATTGGCTAAGCTTCTGGTGTCATTCTAAGGGGATCCAGTATTTGTCTGCCTGGGACGACATGATCGACAGACCATGATGCTTTGCCAAAAATGGCCTGCACCTGTCACCCTTGGGATTCCGGATACTGGCTAATGCTCTTGCCGCCACTATAGTGCCCTTTTTTAGGCAAGGTTCAAATGACAGATTCACCACCATAACAGGTACAAGCAAGCAAAATCTGAGGGTAATGCTACTTAATGCTAAAAGTCTAAACCTCAAAATGCACTCACTTGAGGCACTCCTTAAAATGGAGAACATCGACATCTGTGCAGTGACAGAGACCTGGTTCAAAGCTCCAGAGAGAACCCCTGCATTACCAGGCTATAGTTCATACCACACCTTTCGGCCACCTAACCTGGAATGAAGCACTAAAGATGGAGGCATGTCCATATTCATTAAGGATATCCACACCTCCAGGCTAGTTGCACAGCATAATGCATCCGAGATTATCCAAGTGCAACTAACTCTGGGCAAGACCGCAATCCAAATTGTAGCTTGCTACAGATCCCCCCACTATACCCCAGGATTCCCACTCCTCATTTCTTGATACACTGGTAAGTATTAGGGTATAACCCAACACCCTAATAATGGGTGATTTCAACTACCCCACCATTAACTGGGAAAACTACTCATGTACCATCTCTTTTGTTCAACGTTTTCTGGAATTCATAAATTCCAACGCCTTGGATCAACTTATTCACACCCCCACCAGGGGCAGCAATATCCTAGACCTGGTCATTACCAACATGGGCAACCGGTGTTTCATACCAGAGGTCAATTCCTCATTCGTCAGATCCGACCACAAGCTAATCACCCTAGACATCCACATCCTGCCCCCACCCCCAGTTAGGGAAACCACCATAAAAAACTTCTCCAAAGCCAACTTCACACTTCTTAAGACAGAAGTGGCAAACTTGATGACACCCATGCAGACGGACAATAGAGGTACAACTGCTGAATCCTACACAAATGCACTTTATAAGCACTTATACGAGTGCATGGATCATGCAATCCCTAATAGAACGCAAGATGCTATCCTCCAAAAAAAGGAAGCCAATCTGGTGGTCCTCTGCCATAAACAAACTCTACAACAGAAGAAAGAAACTGTTGCAAAAAAGTAAAATCCCATGACTGGAGGAACTCCCTGGTCAACCTCAGTAAGAAGCTGAGATTCCTCATAAAATCCTCCAAAGCTAGTTACGAAAACAAAATTGCCACTGACTCTAAAGACAACCACAAAGCATTCTATAGCTATGTCAAGAATTTCAATGGCAGCACTCAGATCTGCCCTGAGTTATAGCACAATAGCACTAAATATACAAAACCAACTGATATTGCCAACATCCTGGCAGATAGGTTCAGTGCTAACTTTACCCCCTCTCTCCCCTTAGATGGTCCATCTCTATACCAGAAGAATGCAAAGTTCCTGTAATCACGGCTGCACAGGTAAAAAAACACACTCCCCAAAGCCAAGAACACAGCATCCATGGGACTTGACAATATCCCAGGCTGCGTTCTACATGAACTATAGAATGAACTGACACCCTACCTAAGTACCATGTTCAATCATAGCCTCACCTCAGGCTTTGTGCCCTCTTAATGGCACACTGTGATGGTTATCCCACTGCACAAAGTGGGAGCCACGACGGACCCCGGGAACTACCGCCCCATTAGCCTGACGAGCCTGGTCTGCAAGGCCATGGAACGTATCATCATGGAACTCATAAACAAAGACAATGGTAATCTCCAAACTCTGGACCCTACCCAGTTCAGATTTGTAAAAGGCAGATCATGTCTCCTAAACCTGATTGACTTCTTTGAAGCAGTCACCAAAGCCATAGATGAGGGTAAGGTGGTTCACACAGCTTATCTAGATCTCGTCAAGGCTTTCAACACCATCCCCCACTCTGGAATTATAGATAAGCTCACTAAACTAGGTATAAATCCCTATGTCACAAGATGGGTTGCCAACTGGCTCATGGACAGAACCCACACTGTGAAAGTAGCAGACTCCAAATCCAACTTCAGACCAGTGACAAGTGGAGTACCACAGGGTTCAGTCCTGGGTCCTCTCCTGCTTGGTATCTACTTCTCTGAAGTACAGGCTAACACAGAAAGTCTTTGGCTAACAAAGTTTGCAGATGACTGCAAACTAGGAGCCATAATCGAAACTCCTAACGATGTGGACATACTACAAAAGGGCCTCACTGAGACAGATGCCTGGTGTCAAAGCCATGGCCTGAAGCTCAATGCCAAAAAGTGTATTGTTATCCCCTTTGATAAAAACTCTGTACACATGAACTACCACATAGGTGGTAGTCTACTTAACACCAAAAATGTGATAAGAGACCTTGGGACACAGGTGGACAGTAGTCTCTCCTTTGATAATCACATTGCCACAGTGGTCAGGAAATCCTTCTACATGGCTCACCTCATCACAAAAGTTTTCTCATCCAGAAAAAAAGAGGTCATTGTTCCCCTCTACTCATCACTCATTAGACCCATTATAGAGCACAACGCCCCTTTTGGTATGTACCTCCCAAGACATCTGCAACAACCGGAAAGGCCACAGAAATACCTCACAAAGAGGATTACTGGCCTCAAACAGATGCCCTACGCAGACCATCTCAAAAAACTCCAGCTTTGCTCCGTCGCATAACGCCTACTCAGAGGCGATCTCTGCCTAACATACAAAGCTTTGTCAAACCTAGAGCTGTTGGACATGCTCCACTTAAAGAAATCCGAATCCCTCCAAGCTACACTCTCTAGAGACCTAAACCTTGTCATCACAATAAATAGAACATGCTGGAGGGATAGATTCCTGTTCCAGAGACTTCCCATACTCTGGAACAGACTACCTATCTATGTCAAACAGAGCTCCTCATTAGCACTCTTCAAGAAAAATCTTGATGATTGGATGGGAAATACGAAATTCACCCCAGGGATCACTTCTGTGAATCTACTCAACAGGAACACAGGAAAATAATTTTCTTGGGTGGCGAAAGCCAGAGTACATTTTTGGCTAGGCTTATATAGGCCCTAGGGCCAATAGCCTAGTACCTACCTATGAACCTATGAACCTATGCCTATGTCTGCCTGAACCCACAGCAGTTGCTGGTTCCCCTCTTACTCTCACCTGTGTGTTGCTGCAGTGACCTTGCCAGTGGTGATGGGATGTGTGGCCCTTCTTCTTGCAGTTCTTGCTGAAGTTGTTTTCTCAGGATAATGTTATGGAGCATGGCGCAGACGGTGAATATTTCAGCACATGTATGAGGATTGTACTGTAGGGCTCCCCCAGATGTATGTGTGAAATTTCTTGTTTGAGTTTGTGCCTCATTATAGTGTTCTTCAGTCGGTGTGTATGCATTTCTTATGGATGTCATCAACCACGGTTCCAGTGCATAACCTACATCCCCCAGTAAATGACCCTGTGATACATCCCCCCTAGTATACATTTCATACAGTCGACAGTTGTGCCAGAAAAATGAGTCCTGGTAACTGCCTGGTTTGCTAGCACACACATTCAGGATAATTCCTTTGGCTTAACACATGACGTGACAGATAACAGAGTGGTACCCCTTTCTATTTATGTACACCCTTCCCTGTTCCCCTGGTGGTGCTTTGCTTTCTACATGTGTACAGTCTACGCTAGCCAGGACTTAAGAGTAGTGTACTACAGCACAGAACTACTGCATTGTACTGGCTTTGTCCTCAGCTGCACAGGGAAAATATGTACTCACTGGCATGTTACGGCATAGCATTCAGGAATTGATGGAGGATCCTGGATGCTGATGCCTATGACATCCCCTGCATCTCCCCTGTTTGTCTCTGCAAGGTTCTTGTAGCTAGAATTCTAAGTGCTACACATACCTTAGTCTCCACTGGAATTGGTTCCCCATGGTTTGCCCTTGCTCTCAGTTGAAGATGACAGAAGTTGCAGAGTTCCTGCAGTGTGACTTTACCTACCCTGTAGCACCTCATGCAGACTATGGAAAGTTAAAAGGGTTCTAAAACCCTTCTTCTTCTTGGCTGTGGTCTATCAGCAGTAGCATATAGATATGGGCCTGCTGCACATAGACATGAATAAGGGCAACAGCAGCCCCTAACATTCTTTCTGTGTAGCGCAGTTTCCATGGCTGTATTCCAATAGGCTTTTGGAAATTGCAGGGAAAATAGCACTGAGTCTAGATGGTTGCTTTATAGCTTGTTGAATAGCTCCTCAGCTATGCGTATGGTGTAATTAACATGCCACGATGTTTACCGTGGTTGTGCAGCTCTACACCGCTTACTGACTACAAAACTGTGTGCTATCATGTGCGCATTGTGCCATGACACACGCATGGTTTTAGCAACCCATGTAGGCCTTATTGGATCTGCACCATAGACTTTTCTTACATTCTAATAGTTATGCATCAGTGAACGGTGTTAATGTGAAAAATGTACTGTGTATGAGTACTGTGGAAAAAGGTAGTGGGGGAGGGAAAAAAGAAGGAAAGAAAATAAAACAAGTAAAATGGAGACATTTTGAGGACTTGCTGGGTGGGACGTTATACAAAGAAAGTCAGTAAAGGAGAAAAGGAAGGCAATTGGCTAGAGAGGAAAAAATTCACAGAGAGAGAAATGTGGATACTGCTTGTACGTTTTGTTTTATTTCAGCGCATTGAATGTGAAAAGAAAGATGAAAATGTTAATGAGGAGAGTGTTACACATACAAATAATCCTGTCTTCTTATCCCCGGGTGAGGGAATTCAAATGAAAGTGAGAGTGTGTGTGTGAGAGTGTGCGTGTGCGCGTGTGCAAGCGTGCGTGTGTGTGTGAGTGTGTGCGTGTGCGTGTGTGTGCGTGTGTGTGTGTGTGTGTGTGTGTGTGTGTGTGTGTGTGTGTGTGTGGGTGGGTGTGGGTGTGTGCATGCGCATGCGCTCCATATAGGAACACATACACAGCATGACTTCACAACACTTCACTGACAGACATATAAAGAGATAAATGCATTGCAGACCATTTCATTCTCCTGTTCCATTTTTATGTGTGTTAATGATAGTTAATGTCATCATAACATTGATTTGGTTATTCCACCTCTAGCTCTTTCTTTCTGATAAATTGTGTTGTGTCATTGTGTTTTCCTTTTTTTTTCCTTCTTTTCTGCCAAACTTGAAGAGATGTATAGAGGTATAGAAAGCCTCAAACTGTGAGCAACAAGTTTTTCATTAAGAAGGAAAGATGAAAAAAATATTTAAATTATGATAAAATATTTTAAGTTCCATTTAAAGTGATCTGTGTGATGATACTTATTTTGTTTTTTCTTTTTCTTTTGTTTTTTTGTTTTACAAAAAAAGTTATCTGTTTACATTCTTTTTTTCTCAGACCTTAATCTTATAGCTTAATTTTCAGTTGTGTGAAGATTTTCTACATTATACTGCACTTCTGTCTCCACAAACAGAATTACTTGTAAAAGCCAGCTGTGTGGATTTCAAAGCTTGTATGATGTTAATCTTGTAGTTCCATTCACACTTGTGACAGATCTGTGAGTTACTCCAAGATTTGAGCCTTATTTAGTCCTTTATTATTGCATTCTTTCTATTAACAGTGTTACTGCTAAATTTCTGCATAGTCTGGTGCCTTAAGCTGTAGCAGAATTACACTAGGAGAATATTGCCTTTTCTCCTACAGGATTTGTGTTTCAGTGCTTTTACAATTCTGATAATCCAGTTTTGCTTATATAGTTTTATATTCTCCTTATTACTTACCTGCCTAAAGTTGCATTCAAGTGCCTTTCTGTTCCTACAATCTTTGTGTCTGCCCCACCCCCCACTCAGACATTAAGCTATAGTTTCTGAAATTCTAACCTGCCTGGGGTCATTGACATGTAGCTCACAAAAACTGCAGTCCAGTGCCTTTCTGTGCCCCTCTTCTTTATGTCTGCCCAATCTGCATGGAAAAATTAAGCTAAAGCTTCTGAAAGAGTGTCAATATTAGCCTTATTTGATTGGATTTCTCTCTAGCAGACCTGCTATATCCAGCACAGATCTACCTCACCAAGAGTCTTTTATGCATTCCAGTGCCTTTCTTTCTCCCTGTTTTTTTTTGTGTCCTCCCCAATCCTCACCAAGGCATTAAGCTAAAGTTTCTGAAAGAGCTCCAATATTGGCTTTATTTGATTGGTTCTCACTCTAGTCAACCTGCTATATCCGGGTCTACTTTATTCCTGTGAAAGCTGAATAGGTCGAATACAATTCGTGTGACACATAATGAGCGAAACACGAGTACGTCGAACGCACTAAACCACGAAAGTGGAAATACCGAATTCGCATAGTTGGCCCATCTGCGGAATAGCTCCATAAGATAAGTGTGTGATAGTTATGGACCTTAGGGTTAGGGTGCAAGTTAAGGTACGTGCATAGATAGGTAATGTATGTAAGGTTTAGTGTAGGGTTTTGTAAGTATATGTGTGTGGAATATTTCGTTTGTTTAGATATAGCTCAGTAGGGTAAGTGTGCGGTAGTTACAGACCTTAGGGTTAGGGAGGGGTTAAGGATAGTGCATAGATAATTGTGTATGTAGGGTTTAGTGTAGGGTTAGAAGTAGGGTTTTGGTGCTTTATTTTAGGGTTAGAAGTAGGGTTTTGGTTAGTGTGTGTATGTGTTGTTTTTTTCTGTGTTTCAGTAGGTAGTATGTTGCGGGCGGTGGGGTTGGCCAACTATGACAGATCGAGATTTCGAATTTCTCAGTTTAGTGCATTTTATGTATTCGCATTTCGCTCTTTATGGTTTGAGTAAATTGTATTTGACCGATTCAGCTTTCGCTGGAATAAAGTAGGCCCGCTATATCCAGCCCCACCCAGGGTCTCATATGCATTGTAGTGCTTTTCTGTTCCCTGTTCTTTGTGTCTGCCACCCACACTCTCACTGAGATAATAAGCTAAATTTTCTGGAAGAGTGCCAGTATTGGCTTTATTTGACTAGATCTCTCAGTAACTAGACTGCTATATCTGGCACAGAGCTACCCTCACTCATGATCTTTTATGAAAGACTTGGAGAGGTGTGGAAAGTCCTGAACTGTGAGTTACAATCTTTTTATCTAAAATGAAGGGATAAAAGGCTTTTTATTTCAATTCTGCTTAAATATTTTAAGTTGCGGTGATAGTGACCTGTGCAGTATTACTTCTTCATTCTTTCCTGCTTTCCTTCAATGTTTTAACTAAGAAGGTTATATGCTTATAGTGTTCATTTGTTCTGAGACCACAGTCTTGCAACTTCATTTGGAGTTGTGAGAAGATCGTTTTTCTGCATTATACTCCGCTTCAATTTCAACATCTAGAATTACTTGTAAAGCTAGTTGTTTGCATTTTAAACCTTACTGTTCTTTAGTCTTGTACTTTCTTTCACAGCTGTGGCAGAACTACTGCCAGATTTGAGCCTTATTTAGTCATTTATTATTGCATTATTTGCATAAACAGTATTACTGGTAAATTTAATGTGGTGGTTTAAAGTGTAGTAGAATAATAATAGTACGAGCATTTTTTTCTGCTCTGGTATTTGTGCTTCAGCAGTACTTTTAGAGTTGTTGATATTCTTGTTTTGCTCCTACAGTTTTATATTCTGCTTATCTTTTACCTGTTTAAAGGTGTATTCCAGTGCCTTTTTGTCCCCGTTTTGTTAGTGCTGACCTCATCCCCCACTGAGACATTAAGGAAAAATTTCTGAAATTTTATCCTGCCTGGGGTTATTGACCTGTGGCTCAGAGAAAGTGTATTGCAGTCTCTCTTTGGGTTCCTCTGTTACTGGTGTCTGTGCCCCATTCCCTACTGAGACATTAAGCTACAGTTTCTGAAATTCTAATCTGCCTCTGGTCACTAGCATGTATCTCAGAAAAGTTGCATTCCAATGCCTTTCTACTCCCCTGTTCTTTCTCTCTGCCCCCCAAGACATTAAGCTAAAATTTCTGAAAGAGGGCCAATACTGGCATTATTTCATTGGATCACTCACTTGCTAGCTTGCTATATACATCTCTGAGCTAGCCCCCCCACACACACACATAGGGCCTTTTATGGAGGATTTGGAGAGGTATGGAAAGCCCTGAATTATGAGTAACAAGCTTTTATCAAAAAGGAAAAAGAAAAAAAAAGCTTTTATTTCAATTCTGCTTAAATATTTTAAGTTGCACTTATAGTGATCTGTGTTACTTCTTTCCGCTATTTTGCTTTTTAAAATATGTTTTAACCAAAAAGGTATATGTTTTCATTTGTTAGCTTGTTTCAGGACCTTAGTCTTGTAGCTTAATTTGCAGTTGTGGGAAGATTGTGTTACAACATTATACTGTAATTCTACCTCCACAAGTAGAATTACTTGTAAAAGCTATATGTGTGTATTTTAAAACCTGCTGGTCATTTGTCCTGTAGTTTATTTCACAGTTCTGGCAGAACTGTGATATACTGACCCATGTGAGCTGAATCTAGTCAATTATCGATGCATTTTTTCCATAAATATTGTCACTGGTACATTTCTACATAGAGTGGCAACTCAAACTGTAGAATTCCACTAGTGAGAACACTGCTTTTCTGCTTCAGGATTTATGATTCAGTGCTTTCACAACTGTTAATAGTCCAGTTTTACTGTTTTATATTCTTCTTACAATTTACTTACTTAATGTTGTATTCCAGTGCCTTTCTGTCTTCAGTTATTTCTGTCTGCCCCATTGCCCACTGAGATATTAAGCCAAAGTTTCTGAAATTCTAACCTGCCTGTGGTCATTGACCTGTATATCAGCGAAGTTCCATTCCAGTGGAGTTCTATTCCCCTGTTCTTTGTGTCTTCCCCCTCCCACTGATGCATTAACCTAGAGTTTCTGAAAGAGCTCTGAAATTGCCTTTATTTTAGTAACCAACTCAGAGCTAGCCTCACCTATGGTTGTTTATGCAAGACTTTGAGAGGCATGGAAAGCCCTGAACTTAGTAGCAAGCTTTTCATCAAAAGGGAAAGAGAAAAAAGCTTTTATTTCAATTCTGCTTAAATATTTTAAGTTGCATTATAGTGACCTGTATGGTGATAACCTCTTTGTACTTTTCTGCTTTTTTTCAATATTTCCTCCATAAGTTTTATGTTTGCACTCTTTAGTTTGTTTTGGGACATTAGTCTTGTACTTTAACCTGTAGCTGTGTGAAGATTGTGTTTCCACATTACTTTGCACTTCTATCTCCACAAGTTTAGTTAGTTGTAAAAGCTAGCTGCTTGTATTTTAAACCTTGCTGGACAGTAGTCTTGTAGTTTTATTCACGTTTATGGCAGAACTATGAGCTATTGCAAGATTTGAGCATTATTTAGTCATTTATTACAGCATTGCTTCTGTAAACGGTGTCACTGGTAAATTTCTGCATAGTCTGGTACTATAAACTGTAGTATAATTGCAGTACTGAGGGTACTGTTTTTCTTTCTGATCCAAGATTTGTGTTTTTAATGCTTTTACAATTGTAAGTAATCAAGTTTTAATGCTAGAGTTTTATATTCTGCTTATTTTTGCATGCTTAAAGATGCACTCAGTTGTCTTTCTGTTCTCCCGTTCTTTGTGTCTGTCTACCCAACCTCCATTGAGATGTTAAGCCAAAGTTTCTGAAAGAGCTCCAAAACTGACTTTATTTGATTGGATCCCTCTCTAGTTGCATGCTATATTCAGCACAGAGTTACTTCCACCTAGGGTCTTTTATGCATTCCAGTCCCTTTTTGTTCCCCTAGTCTTTGTGGCTGCCCCAACCTCTACGAAGACATTAAGCTAAAGTTTCTGAATGAGATCCAGTAATGGCTTTATTTCACTGTATCTCACTCTAGCTAACCTGCTACATCCAACACAAAGCTAGCCCCACATAAGGTCTTTTATGCATTCCAGTGCCATTCTGTCCCCTAGTCTTTGTGGCTGCCCCAACCCCTACCAAGACATTAAGCTAAAGTTTCTGAAAGAGATCCAATAATGGCTTTATTTCACTGTATCTCACTCTAGCTAGCTTGCTATACCCAACACAAAGCTAGCCCCACCTAGGGTCTTTTATGCATTCTAGTCCTTCCTGTTCCCCTGTTCTTTGTGTCTGCCACCCACAGCTTGAGACACTAAGCTATAATTTCTGAAAAGTTTCAGTATTGGCTTCATTTGATAGGATCCCTCAGTTGCTAGCCTGCTATATCTAGCACATAGGTACCCTCACCAAGACCTTTTAATAAAGACCTTGAGAGGTGTGGAAAGTCCTGCACTGTGAGTAATAAGATTTTCTTCAAAATGACAAGAGAAAAACATTTTATTTCAATTCTGCTTAAATATTTTAAGTTGCATTAAAGTGACCTGTGTGGTGCTACTTCTCTGTATTTTTTTTTCAATGTTTAACCATGAAAGTTATATGCTTCTATTTTTAGTTTGTTCTGGGGCCCTTAGACTTGTACTTTAATTTTGAATCCCACTCTCTAACTAGCCTGCTATGTACAGCACAGAGAAAACACCACCCAGGATCTTTTACACCTTCTAGTGCCTTTCTGTTCCCCTGTTCCTTTTTATTGTTTCATTTTGTTTTAAAATAATAAATAAACAAATTAATTATAAAAATAAACAAATAACTACTTACAAAGGTCCACAGCTGATCAAAACATCAAAGTAATATGTATAAACAAATAATATTTTTCAAGCCAGTATTCATGTTTAAGCAAAGATTTATATGAATGTGCAATATTAGTTTTCCTTTGTGTAGTATACAATTCACTACTGCAAACATTTTTTTACTCAAATGAATTTTATTTTGATGAACTAACACAATAATTGAATACATTCATAACATTCAATAACTATTTACAGTATTTGCATTCAGCCTGACAGAAAGGATTCAGATAAAACATTTGTAGTTAAATAATAAGTTAATATATAAACTATGATAGTTAGGAAGAGTTTGGTTCCAGCTGTAGGGTATCAATCAAATTCAAAACTTTCTTCCATGAACTATTAACCAATGGCTTAAGAAAAGTTCTTAACTCTTTATTTCTTTTCTCCATTAGTATGCATTTCTTCAGTGAGGATAGGAATTCCTCCATTGTGGGTGCTACATTAGCGTTCCATCTTCTAGTTATACATTTTCTGGCAATTGCTAATATTGTCCACAACAAATACAGGTCATCTTTCTTCATAAAAAATTCAATAAAATTAAAGACTTTGTCAAAACAAATATATCAGTATAGACAGCTTGAAGAAATTTGTTAATTTCATTCCAATATGGTTTAATATTAGTACAGTCATAAAAAATATGAGACCAGTCAGTATTAGTGGACAGATGAAATCTCCAACATAACTTGCTGTTTGAAGGGTTCATTTTTAAGAGCTTATCAGGTGTCAAAAAGGATCTGTGTAGAAATTTCCAATGAAAAATCCTCCAGAATTGTGAGTAAGAAGTTAGTTTAACTGAAAATAAAATGTTTGTTTTATCTTCCATTGGTAATGATACTTGAAACCCTTTAGTTAGGTATTGCCAGTAAGAATATTTGGGAGCTGCTATAGACAATTAAAGTGTTATACAGATATGATAATTCATTCTTAACATTGATATTATTATATAGAATTCCAAAAATCCAGTTTATTATTTTTGGTACAGTTTTGAAGGACGAGTTATGTATTATTCTACACAGATCCTTAGTGTATGCTGTGACACTCTGAAGAACTAACCAGTCATTAGGGGATAGGCCATAGGTTGACAATATACTTTGTGTGTTCAAAGCTTGTTGGTTTTCAATACATTGCAACCAACAAAATAGGTTATTATTTTCCCATAAATCAAAAATCTCTCTATGTGTTTTTTCAGGGAAATCCCTTGTAATAGTAAATGGTATTAAAAATCTATGCCACAGTTTTATATGTAAATTAGCGTTAATGAACTTTCTAAACACATCAAAAATATTGTTTATTAGTGTTACTTTAGTTAATTTTGTTGCACTATACTGTAAATTTAAACTTAAATAGTGCAATATCTTGTTATCTTTGTCAGTTACCAAAGCGTTCTTTGATAAATAATTTTCATTCATTAGTATAATGGAGTGTAACTGTTTCCAGTTGGAAGAGTATCTAGGATTTATCCAATTCATCACTATTTTAATTATAGATGCCTTTATATAAGTTTCACTTTCTGGGAATTTTAACCCCTCCCCCCCATTCCCATTTTCTGATATGATGAGAATATGCCACTCTATTTCTTTTGAGGTACCATAGGAATTTCATCAGAGTTGAAGTGATTTCTTTAAGGATTTTCTTTCCTGGTGGAAGTATAAGGGCTTGTGTTATATATATTTTAGGTAAGAAAACCATTTTTATTAGTTGTAACCTATCATAAAATGTTATAAACAAATTATTCCATTTGCTTATTAATGTCTTGATTAAGTCTATGGCTTTAGCATAGTTAAGATGTAAGGTTTCCTCTATATTCTTGCTTAGGACTATTCCTAAATAGTCTAGAGTTGAAACTTGGTTTCCAATAATATGATTAACTGGAACCTGTATGTTCTTCTTTTTTTTATTTAATAATGAATATTTTGATTTAGATTTGTTGAAGGAGAGTCCTGAGATTTTTGGGAAATGTGTTGTTACTATATCCACTTCACCTAACACTTCCTTAGAGTTGGGTAAGGTAAGTAAGACATCATCAGCAAACATCATTATTTTAGAAATATATTAGTCATATATAGTTATACCTCTTATCTTTGGGTTATTACATATTAACATGGCAAGTATTTCTATGGCCAGAGCAAATACAATAGGGGACATGGGACATCCTTGTCTAGTACCTCTAGTGATTAGGATTGCTTTGGAAGTAAAGAGACCTAATTTGACATATGCTAGATTATTTTCATATATTTTCTTTATCATTGTTATAAAAAGGGGGAAATCAAATAACTGTAAGACTGTAAATAAATAACCCCGATTTAAGGAGTCAAAGGCCTTTTGAATATCTAGACCTGTTATCAATGCTTCATGGTTTCCTCTATTGGGGTAATCTATCAGAGTTAATACTCTTTTAATATTATCCTGTGTATGCCTGTAATGTATGAAACCAGTCGGGTCTTCATTAATTATTTTAGATATGGGTATTTTCAATCTAGTGACCATAATTGACATAGATAGTTTATAATCTTTATTCAACAAAGAAATTGATCTATATGAGTTGCAATGATTAGGGTCCTTATTCTCTTTTAATATAGGGGAAATTAGAGAATATCTCCAAGAAGGAGGAATATTTGCTAATGTTTGAACTTCAAGAAAGATTGTATGTAGGAGAGAGATTATAGAAGAAGGGAACAATCTATACATTTTGATAATTAAGCCAGCTATTCCAGGTGATTTATTAGACTTACTTCCTTTAATCCCATTTATAATTTCCTTTTGAGAAATAGGTTTTTGTAGACCTAAGTTAAGTTCCGCAGGAATTCTTGTTATGTTGGGAACTATATTCTCTAACTTCTCACATTCATTTGTGAGAATAGGCAATAGAATATCAATTGTTGTATTTCTATTTATCTCAATTCAAATAGCTTTCCCTATGAAAGATAAAAGTAAAACAATTGTCAGACATTTCAAAACTAGAAAAACAGTTAAATAACAAAAAAGTTGCATATTTCACTCTGATATAAACTTTAATACACCCTATACATAGAATGAGATACAATCCTAGTCTAGCAAACACAACTTAATCTGCTATACTACCTATCCCAACCATCAACCTTTGTTGGTTCAAGACCATGAAAACAAAGTAAAAAATGGAGAATATATTATAAATTAAGAGAAAAGTAGTAGTGATAAACAACTAATCAAATATTAATTCCAGTTATGTTTTAGAGATGGGTTACATACACTATTATTAGAAACATTAAACATTTATACAGTAATTATTCACTAAGAAAGCAAGAGACATGTTAGGATATATATAATCTGAATTTAGTGCTTAATAGACTAACTAAAAATTTGCTTTATTGACAATCTAAATGATTACCCAAAATACCTAAGCATGTCATCTGTATTAGTTCTAATAAAAACTTCAAAATGGCAGAACAAATCAAAGAATCATTTAACATTTGTATTTACTTGCCCTCTGAATAAATCTTATCATGACAAACTCCCACTAAATAAAAACTTCACTAGAATTGGGTATTATCACATAGTGAGTGTGTGTCATTCCCAAAAGATGTTAACATAGATTTTTAGAAATATTCCATAAGACATATTTGTCCTTAATTAACTCCTAAACTTTTGGAATAGTAGATGTTTAAAGAACTGACTAAAATCAATAATAATTAACTGCCATCAGTTAAAATGACAAAAATTAGTAAAAAGCATTATTTATATAAAACTTACTATGGATAATAGGTCTTAAAAGTCAAAGACAAAATTAAGATAGAGATAGCTGTAACTATTTACCATAGTAATAGGATAATACTGAAACTCATAACTTGTTTGTTGTGTTATCACATGTCATAGATATTACTGAGCCCTTTCCCTGTCATAAAGTGCTAATATAGTAAAATACATGACTTTATAATAACTGAAAACATGACATCTGAAATATAAACAATATCTAGGATACAATAAGGAAATCGACATATTAAATGCAAAGTAATTATAGTTCAATTAAAATGATTCATACATATATTTGCTAGGATTTAGTATGGTGTTTGAGTATCCTTACAGTTATTACCATTAGTCATAAGCATTTCCTGTAAATGTATAAGCCTATACTAAACACTTGCTAACTGCATAGGAAAGTTATTTATAAAGCTCCATTTATAAAAATACTCCAGTATATTCACTAGAAATAGTGGCTATAATTAACTGCTTACAAAAAAAAAATAACATTTCTGTATATATTTAATCACAAAATATAGTCACTGTTATAAAAGGGAACCATGAATATGTTTGCAGACAGTGTAGCTCATGAGTCTTGTAAAAGAAGGCTACTATGCTATATTAACCAATCAAAGACTTGATATTCACAATCAGGCTTGCATATATACATTAGATGTAATGTAATCTGACCTGCATGCATAGAATGCATGATGTCATGAGCTAAGTAAGAAAGCTTCACTTCTTAGATTTCAAACTGACATTTTCCTGCCCAGCACACTACATAGTACAGTTTCCTGACCTCACTTTAACTGTATCACAAAGTCTGCTTATTCCCAGTAACAAATGCAAAGTTTAACTGTCAGATACTTCCAAACAGTAACATAACATTCAATGCCAATGAGAGAGAAAACAGCACTTTAACATTAAACTCTACAGGAAACATAACTTGTAACCATTTAAAAACCTTGTGCCATAAAACATACAAGCATATAACTGTCAAAGAGACCCAATTTATGTCAAAAAACGATAAACGGCTTTTTGTTCACACAGGTACCAATATATATTCTGAAACAATCAGAAGTTATAAATATTAAAGAAACTAGTTAATATATACTAAATCATAGATATGCTGTTATCCCATGTATCCAAACAGTTTTGATAAATAATCTAAGCAGCGACTACGCCTGTGTAATAACTAAGAAGAACATTTAGCAGGGCAAAGGGCTATATAGTATTTGAAATAAAGCATGTCATCTTACGTTCATAAAAGCAAAGATAGCTTACTGTTCAATTATATCACTCAATAAACCAGTAATATTATACTAATATACTAAAAGCATAAACAGTTATTTAATTTGTATATGAAAAAAAAAGTATAGAAATGACATACCTTACTTGAAGATTTATCAAGTATAAAACAAATTAAAGTCCAGTTGTAGTAGATGCTTTGAGAGATTTAGTGGGAACAGCAATCTTTGACTCACTTTTTTGTTTTTTCTTTTTAACATCAGTCCAAGAAGATTTATCAGTAACTGTCTTCAGAGAAGCAGATGCCCATTCCATATCTTCAGGTAAGGAAATAATGTTATTGTTTTTAATAAAGGCAGTGGCTTCCTCTAGGGCATTAAATGATCTCATTTCATTCTGATATAGAATTTTTATTCTGGCAGGAAAGACAAGCTGAGTTTTGATGTCATTCTGCTTTAACAGTTTTATTAATGGCCAATATATTTTCCTCTGTTCCAAAACCCTGGTAGAATAGTCATTATCAAACCTAATTGGGTTTTGATTAAATTTTAATGGACTTTTCCTCCAGGCAGATTTTAGGGCCAACTCCTTGCCCAAATAAGATATGACTATTGATCTGAGAGGAGTAGAGGAGGATGCTGACACTGGCTTTCCTAAAGCTCTATGAGCCCTTTCAATACCAAAGGACAGACCCTCCTTTAAATCTAAAATCTCTGGAATCCAGGTATTCAGGAAAGAAATTATATCTTCTCCTTTAGTTCTCTCAGGGATGCCAAAAATCCTTAGATTTGACCTTCTCTCCCTGTTTTCCAGGTCATTCACTTTATTGAAAAGCCAAATGTTTTGTTTGATGAGAAAATCTTTCTGGCTTTCTTTTTCCTCTTCCATCAAGATCATTCAGGGATGCTTCTAAGTGTGTTATTCTGGATTGATGCTGCTGTATAAGTTCTTTGAGAGAATCTGTTTGTTTCTGACAATTTTCCTTGAGGTTTTGTAAATTCTCCTTAAAATCATCCATTTTTAGTGAGAGTTCTTGTAGAGCATATGTCACAAGCTACATTTCTTTTTTTAAAGCCATGTCAGAATAAGAAGCCTTTGAAGTGCTCATCTCCACAAATGATATATTCTCCTTTATAATTTGACAGGAAAAAACTTGCCTAAGTTTGCCAAAGTTACTAATAATATAGTTTATACTTTTATCTATCAATTCTAAGTATTTTTGCTAAACTAAAATGTTATTTCCTATTTTTTTATATTAGTTTCATGGAGCTCTAAAAAACTGCCAGTTGGCCATCTTGGCTCTGCCTCCACTGGAAACATTTGTTGATATAGTAATTAATTTCAACACTTAAGGGGGTATCTTTACTTTTCCAACTTTTAGTACTTCCTTTTCTGGCTATAGAAAGAATAGACCAAAGAAAAGGCACTTGGATTTTTGGAATTATTTCAAGAACAGGAGCATTAAATTGAACTAAAGCTTTAGAAATATTATATCTATCTGACCATAGAGCTTGAATGAAGATATTAATTTCTTGAAAAAAATTGGCTATGAATTTACATTCATATATCATATGCGTCCAATCAATTATTATTTCTGAATCACATCTCTAGCATTTAATTCTATTTGATTTATTTGTTTGTGTCTGTGTCTTTCAGCTTTTCCCGGTTAGGGGTCGCCACAGTGGAACTCTGGTCCGCTAATGATTGGTAGTTGATTTTTACATGCCGAGTTACCAGCCCTGATGCACAACCTTCAACGAAGGTATGCCCATTCACGCATGTCTCCATGCAGAAGACGCACTAGCTGAGAATCAAACCAGACAGCGTTTTACTGTGAGGCGACAACGCTACTGCAGCACCACCACCGCATAATTGTAATTTTGTTAGCAGTGGAAAAAGCTCTGTATAAAACTTTCCAAGTGGCAATTTTCCAATATAATGAAGACATAGTTTTATCTGTAGATTTTGATATTGTTTTCTTGTATTCTTAAGAGAAGTCTTCATTATTACTTTTTGAGGAGTAGTTCCAATATGATTTGTCAAAATATGTGAAATCCAACTCAAGAATTTAATAAATTTGCGACAAATATGATTTATTTTTTCATTGCATTATTACTAATATTTAATAAGAATTCTAATAATTTGGAGAACAAATTCTTATCAAGGTTAAATATCTTATTAATCTCTGTCTTCAAAAAGTCTCTAAATATTTGTAAAATTAGCCAATTCTCAGAAACTTGATTGTATTTGGACCTTAAATTTTCAACAGTATATATATATATATATATATATATATATATATATATATATGTACAATTTAAGACAATTTAAGAACTGATGCCAATAAATTACTTTGTCATTTCAATACTAGCACTGTGTTGAAATTAAGAGTTTCTAAGCATTTATTTGTATATGCAATTGAAAACTCAAAAAATATTAAGTCTTTAATACAATGGTTACAACATGTGAAATTTTGGAAAGAAAAAATTATGTTATTTAAATAGGGAATGTGAAAAGAGGGTGTAATTCCAGTTTTAATAACTAGATAAAACTATTAGGGACTATTTGTTTATGACTGCTTGTGATATATTTATTATTTACTAATAATATTTCTTGATGCATTTGTTTCCATTTTGAATCATAAGATGGAGTTATCCACAATGCTATAACTTTTACAATTGTTGAAGTAGCATACAAGTGAATATCAGGGAATCCTATTGTAATATTATCCCTATCTTTTTGTGTGACAATCAAAGGAAACTATTGGTTTATTAGGATGCCGAAAAATTAGGTAGAATATTATTTATCTTCTTCATCAATTTTTTTTGGTGGAGATAGTACTAAAGATCGTAAGACAAAGAATATTTTATGGAGAATAACCATCTTAATAAGCATTAATCTTTCTTCCATGGTGAAGAAGAATTTATACCAATTTGTGACTAAACTTAAAATTTTATCAACAACCTGATGAAAATGTGTTTGTACCATTTCTTTACTCTTAGACAAAATGGTTATTCCAAGGTATTTAATTTGATTGTTAGAATATTTCTTTGTGATATTTTTATTTTTTATTTATCAATAATGTACTTGTTTTATTATGATTTAATCATAACTTCAATTTTTTTTTCAAACTGACACGTAGATCTAATTGTATGTTATAATGAATTCTCTATATTTCCTATTGTTAGTAAAATATCATCAGCAAAGAGCTGACTGTTTAGTTTGAAATTTTCTTTCATTTTGATGCCATTAATGTTCTTATTGGAACTATTACTATTAGCAAAGGGTTCCATAGCTAATGCAAAAAGTAAAGGTGATAATGGACTTGTTTTGTGCCTTTTTGTAATTTAAAGGAATCAGAAAGAAAAGAACCTATTTTAACATAAAGCACAAGAGTTATTGTATAACTTAGAAATTAATGCAATTAGCTCAGGTGAGTAATTGTACATTTTAAGTGTTTTAAACAGGTATGGCCAATTAATTGAGTCAAAAGCCTTCCCAAATCAAGACTAATGATCAAATGCTCTTTTTTTATTTTTATTTGCATAAAGTGGCCACAGTGATGCAGCAGTTAGCATTGTCGCCTCATAGCAAGAGGTTCTCACATTCGATTCTCGGCTGGAGCTCCTTCTGTGTGGAGCCTGCATGTCCTCCCCACGGTTGAGTGATGTCTAAAGACATGCAGATAGGTGCGTGCATAAATGGGTGTGCCTTCTTTGAAGGCTGGGTGTCAGGCTGGCAACTCGGCACCGTAAAATCCACTGCCAATCATTAGAGGACCGGAGTTCCATTGTGTCGACCCCTAACCAGAAAAGCTGAAAGAAGATTTTTATTAATGTATGCATTTTTATTATATCATGCTGTACTTATCTATTTAAAATAAACCTGGTTTGGTCATTGTTAATTAGTTTAGGTATAAGTAGATTAATTATGTTAGTTAAAATGGACATGAACATCTTATAGTCCACATTTAAAAGCAAAATGGATTTGTATGATGAGTACTTTGTAGAATCCTTATCTTGTTTCAAAATATGTGATTTAAGGGAATATTTCCATGATAAGACTTCAGCAGTTGTTTTTATTTCTCTATTTATTTATTTATTTATTGACATTTGTTAACCAGGTTAGTCCAACTTGGTTAGAAACCAATTTTCAGTGGAGACCTGAGAAGAAAAACTCCAGTTATATTTAATATACATGTTAACAGAGAATACAAGATACATTTAGTTACATTCAGTGTACGTTTTACAGAGAAAAACAATTTACAGTTGGTTACATTCATTTAACATTTTGCAGAAAAAAAGATTCCCATTTAGTCTACAGTATGAGAAAGTTGCGTAGCAATAGTTAAACAAGGTCCAGGTAAGTATAGTATCTTTAGATCTTATGTAATATTTTAACTGCATCATCCGGTAGTATTTTATATAGCTCTGGTATAAAGCCATCTAAGCCATGCCCCTTATTATTTTTAACTTTTTTTTTTGTTTCTGTCAAAGTGAATGGTCTACTATTTTTTTTCTACTTGTTATTTTATTATTTACATTTTCATTAAAAAGATTCAACTATATCATCATTATCTAGGTTATTTGTGCTATTATATATATTTTCATAAAATATTTTAAAGAACTCAAGAATACCTTTAATATCTGTCCTTCTTTCTTTTTTATCTGTTCCTCTGTTTTTGTGTCTGTCCCAACCCTCACTGAGACATTAAGCTAAAGTTTCTGAAAGAGCTCCAATATTGACTTTATTTGATTGTATCTCTCAGTAGCTAGCCTTCTATATCTAGTTGAGAGCTATCCCTACTCAGGGCCTTTTATGGAAGACTTGTAGAGATGTGGAAAGTCCTGAACTATGAGTTATAATCTTTTTATCAAAAACAAATGAGAAAGGAGATTTTATTTCACCTTTGCTTAAATACTTTAAGTTGCATTGATAGTGACCTTTTTGGTGATGCTGCTTCATACTTTTCTGCTTTTTTTAATGTTTTAGCCAAGAATGTTATACGTTTGTATTTTCAGTTTGTCCTGAGACTATAGTCTTGTAGCTTAATTTGCAGTTGAGAAAAGATTGTTTTTTATTTTTTTTCTGCATTTTACTGCACTTCTGTTTTGACAAGTAGAATTAAAGCTAGCTGTTTGCATTTTAAACCCTGCTGGGCCTTAGTCTTGTAGTTTCTTTCACAGCTGTGGAAGAACTGTGAACTAATGTCAGATGTGAGCCTAATTTAGTCATTTAATAATCCATTGTTTGCATAAACAGTGTTACTGGTAAATTTCTGCATTGTCTGGTGCTTTACACTGTAGTAGAATTGCAGTAGTGACAGTATTGTTTTTTATGCTCCAGGATTTGTGCTTCACTGCTTTTGCTGATACTCCTGTTTTATTCTTACAGTTTTACATTCTGCTTACCATTTCCCTCCTTAATGTTGCATTCCAGAGCTTTTTTGTCCCCTGTTCTTTATGTCTGCCCCATCCCCCCATGAGACATGAAGCTAAAGTTTCATAAATTCTAACTTGCTTGGGGTCTTTGGCCTGTAGCTCACAGAATTTGCATTCCCATGCATTTTTGTTACCCTGTTCTTTGCCTCTGCCCAACCACCATGGATACAGTAAGGTAAAGTTCCTGAAAGATCTCTAATATTAGCTTTACTTGATTGGATCTCTCAGTAGTTAGCTTGTAATGTCCAGCACAGAGCTATCCCCACTGAGGGTCTTTTATGCATTCCAGTGCTTCTCTGCTGCCCTGGCTTTGGGTCTGACCCAACTCCCACTGAGACATTAAGCAAAAGTTTCTGAAAGCTCAAATATTGGGTTTATTTGAGTCAATCACTTACTAGCTAGCTTGGTATATAGAGCACAGAACTACCCCCACCCTTGGCCTTTTATAAAAGATTTGGAGGGTATGCAAAGCCCTGAACTGTGAGCATCACGCTTTTCATCAAAATGGAAAGAGAAAAAAATTGAAATCAATTTCTAATTAAATATTTTAAGTTCCACATATAATGACCTCTGTGGTGATTTTTTTTCTTTTCTGCATTTTCTTCAGTGTTTTAGCCAAGAAAGATTTATGTTTGCATTTATTAGCTTGTTCTAGAACCTTAGTCTTGAAGATTAATTTGCCATTGTGGGAAAACTGTGTTACTACATTATACTGCAGTTCTATCACCACAAGTAGAATTTATTTTATTTAAATTTTATTTTACATTTGTTTACTGGGAAAGTCCGACTGGAACAAGGTCCATTTACAGCGGAGGCCCGGGGAGAAAAGCTCCATAACATGACAGTAAAAATACAACAAATGACAAAAAGATTCTGTACAGAGACATATATACAATCAGAGCTCCATGTCTTTATATGACAACACATAATCCACGAATGACAGAAAATTTCTATACAGTGGCATATATACAATTAAGGAGATTTTTCGTACCTTAGTTTGATTTGAGCAAGCTTGGTATATAGATAGCAAAACTTTGAATTCTCTATTGGTAGTACAAAGCATAAAAATGAAGGAATATAATCTGGAAAATAATGCTATTTGGGAGATATGTCATAGCGTGAGAAATAGTTTGAAGGATAGTAGTTCCTGATAGGGAGTATTTGAGTAGTAGAGAATAGCTGAGGTAAGCAGTGAGGAGATGAGGTGTGGCAAGTTAGAGGAGAATTACATGTAAAAGCTAGCTGTTTGCATTTTAAAACATGCTGGAGGGCATTCTATTAGTTTTGTTCACATTTGTGGCAGAACCATGAAATATTGCTTATATGTGAGCCTACTTTTTGTCAATTATTACTGCATGTTTCCATAAATAGTACTATTGGTTAACTTCTGTGTAGAATGCCTCCTTCAGCTATACTAAAATTATATTAGTGAGAGTTTTTTTTTTGCTTCAAGATTTACACTTCAGTGCTTCCACAATTGTTCCAGTTTTGCTTTCACAGTTTTATATTCTGTTTACCATTTATCTCCTTAATGTTGCATTCTGCCTGCCTTTCTGTCCCCTTTTCTTTATGTCTACCCCATCCCCCACTGAGGTATTAAGCAAAAGTTTCTAAAATAATAACCAACAAGGGTCATTGATCTGTAGCTCAGAGAACCTCCATTCCCGTGCCTTTCTGATCCCTTATTCTCTGTGTTTGCCATATTGCCCATTGAGGTATTAAGCTAAAGTTTCTGACATTCTAACCTGACTGTGGTATTTGACCAGTATCTCTGAGAAGTTCCATTCCAGTGCATTTCTGTTCCTCTGTTCTTTGTGTTTGTCCCCCACTGAGATATTAACCTGTAGTTTCAAAAAACTCCGGTATTGGTTTTCATTTATTGGATCCCTCTCTAGATAGCCTGTTGTATCCCTCATAGGAGTAGCTTCACCCATTGTTGTTTGTGCAAGACTATGAGGGGTGGGAAAATCCCTGAACTTTGAGTGACAAGGTCTCCATAAATAAACAAATAAATAAATAAATATAAAAATATTTTATTTCAATTCCACTTAACTCTTTTAAGTTCCATTATAGTGACTTGTGTGATGATGCTTCTTTGTACCTTTGTGCTTTTTTCAATGTTTCAGCCACAAAAGTTATATGCCTGCATTTATGGTTTGTTCTGGGACCTTAGTCTTGTACCTTAATTTGTAGTTCTGAGAAAATTTTGTTTCTGCATTATACTGCACTTCCACCTCCACAAGTAGAATTACTTGTAAAAGGCAACTGTTGGATGTTAGTCTTGCAGTTTCATTCACAGTTGTGGCAGAACTATGAACTTTTCAAGATTTGAGCATTATTTAGTTATTTATTACTGAATTATTTCTGTAAACAGTGTTAATGGCAAATGTGTGCATAATATTGTGCCTTAAACTGTAGTAGGATTACAAAGGTGAGAATATGTGTTTTTTTCTGCTCCAGGATTTCCCTTTCAGCGCTTTTACAATTGGCAATAATCCAGTTTTGCTCACAGAGTTTTGTATTCTTTGTATTATTTACCAGCTTAAAGTTGCACTCACTTCACTTTCTACTCACCTGTTTTTTGTGTCTGGGCCATCCCCCACTGAGACATTAAGGTAAAGTGAATTTGTATTCCATTGCATTTCTGTTAATCTGTTCTTTGTGTCTGCCCAACCCCCATGGAGACATTGAGTTAAGAGATTCAGAAAGAGCTTAGATATTGGCTTTATTTGATTGGATTCCTATGTAGCTAGCATATATATCCATATATATATATATATATATATATATATATATATATATATAGAGAGAGAGAGAGAGAGAGATATGTATATGTATGTATATATATATATATATATATATATATATATATATATATATATATATATATATGGATATACCTGATATATATCGACAGTGCATAACACCGACAACGACATCACCCAACACACAATAATCGACAGTTCAACCACCACACACATATACTCAACACATCAATAAACACAAACAAACAAACAAAAAACAATCCCCAAAACAACACACAACACACACACAGCACACAAGCACTACATCGCACACTTTACCTTTAATCGCAACTAACATCACATCCTACATACTTACACATCCTTTCCCCCATCTCGTGTTCTCTCGGTGCAGTGTTTTCATCGTCGGTCTTCTGTCGGTCTCTTCTTTGTGTGTCTTTGATTTGTCTTTGTTTCTCTGTCGGTTCTCTCGTAGACCCATATATATATATATATATATATATATATATATATATATATATATATATATATATATAAAATATCCAACATGGAGCTACCCCTATCCAGGGACTATTATTCATTCCAGTGCCATTCTGTTCCCCTGTTCTTTGTGTCTGTGCCAACCTCTACTGAGACATTAAGCTAAAGTTTCAGAAAGAGCTCCAATATTGGCTTTATTTGTTTGGTTCTCACTCTGGCTAGCCTGCTAAATCCAGCACTGATCTAGTCTCATCCTAGTGCCTTTCTGCTTCCCTGTTCTTAGTGTCTGCCATCCCCCACCACCACTGAAACATTAAGCTAAATTTTCAGAAAGAGCTCCAATTTTGGCTTTATTTGATTGAAACTCAGAGTAGCTATTCCGATGTATATAGCATAGAGCTACCCTTGCACAGGGTCTTTTATGAAAGACTTGGAAAGGTATGGACATTCCTGAACTGTGAGCTACAAGCATTTCACCAAAATGGAGAGAGAAAATCATGATTTTATTTCAGTTCTGTTTAAATATATTAGGGTGCACTAATAGTGACATGTGTGGTGATAATTATTTGTCATTTTCTGCTTTTTCTAATGTTTTAGCTGAGAAAGTTATATGTTTGAATTTTTAGTTTGCGCTGAGACCATAGTCGTGTAGCTGAATTTCCAGTTTTGGTAAGATTGTTTTTTTCTGCATGATACTACATTTCTGTATTGTAAAGTGGTTCTTTCTGTCTGCCCCATCCCCCATTGATACATTAAGCCAGGGTTGTCAAACTCATTTACCCCATCGGGCCGCATTTCATCAGAGTATACATTACGCGGGCCAAGTAATTATCAGATCACGACCACTTATTAGGAGAATAATGTAATAATGATAATGTAATAATAATAATAATAATAATAATAATAATAATAATAATGATAATAATACTAAAGAAAGATCAATTTCCCCGAGAACATTCATCTATTTACCTTAATTCCTGGCATTTGCAGACATGGGTACTGCCAAACACTGACATAATCTTTGAGGCCAAACATGTTATTTAATGAACACTGGTAAAGTAAAAATAAAAATAAAAGATAAAAGTGATGTTCTATCTTATTCTTTTCATCAACTCTGCATCCAGATTCAAATACAGCTTTATAAAAATAATGTGAAGTGCACTGAACTGCATTGGTTGGACAATTACTAAAATTTCTTATATAAGTATATGGTTTTCCCACTTCCTATTACGATCTGAAGAAGATTTAATCGAAAGCGCTTATCGTTCATACAACAAGGGACTTTTATCTTTTATTTTTACTTTACCAGTGTTCATTAAAACTTTTTAAAGGGAAATTGGGCATATCTTTTGTGGACTACACTTCCAGTTTCATTTCTACAAGTATTTGAGAAACAGCGTTAGCCTTGGTGATATTTCTGCCATTGTTTTTCTGCTTTATAATTTATATTTGGCAGCCACACCTCAGCAGTGAGAAGATTTGTTTTACCAAACATATTATTTGGGGATATGTTGAGCCAACATACTGATAAAATGTCAAAAAAACAAAAATAACCCAACTGGGTATAAAACTAATAAAATAAAACAACCACGACCACCAGTGTACTTCCGAAGCATTTAATATTGCACCACACACTAAGCGCTTTAACCATTGAAACATGGCTTCATCAGAGTGTGTGGTAGCTCATCAGCAAACCATATTTATACGCTCATTAATCATCCAATTACACATTTAAGACACAACCATCTTAAAAAGATACTGTCCCTTCACTCATATCTAAATAAAACGTGTCAAATTAAATACAAAATACATAAAAAACACATACTAAATGAATGCTCTCCCTGCAAGTGCATATATATATATATATATATATATATATATATATATATATATATATATATATATATATACATATATATAATAATATTCACAAATTTAACCATATTCATTCACTATATTACATTTTTTATGTATTTTGCTTGACACATTTTATTTAGATATGAGTGAAGGGACAGTATCTTTTTAAGATGGTTGTGTCTTAAATGTGTAATTGGATAATTAATGAGTGTATAAATATGGTTTGCTGCTGAGCTACCACTCACTCTGATGAAAGCATGTTTCAATGGTGAAAGCGCTTAGTGTGTGGAGCAATATTAAATGCTTCGGAAGTACACTGGTGGTCATGGTTGTTTTATTTTATACTGATAAAATGTGCCAATATCAACACTTGAAAACTTATCCTTCAACTCTGAATTATACTGGAGCTCAATTAGTTCTAACAGAAACTGTTCTGGTACCTCTTCACCAAACTCACTCACTAACTTGGAAATCTTGGTGCAGTACTTCTCAGTGTCGATTTCACCATGAAACTCAGGTGCATCTTTCAGGGACTTCAGAATTGGAAAGTGTGCAGTATTACTTGCTGTTAGTTGGTGTTCAAAAAGTTTAAGCTTCAACTCAAAGGCATGAATCGAGTCATATAAATCTGTCACCAATTTATTGTGACTTTGCAGCTTTGTATTCAGGTAATGCAAGTGTTCTGTTATATCTACCATGAAAGCTCGATCTTAAACCCATTAATTGTCTTTCAATTTCTGCACATTCCTTTCTTTCTCATCCATAAACCTCTGTATTCGTCAACACCAATTTTATCTAGTGCACCTACCAAACTCACAAATATATCATCCACCATTGTTGTTCCCTTCATTGGTACCAGTTCCACAAATTCTTCAGTTACCTGCATATTGTCATCTACACCACGTATATAAACCGCAAGTTTTACTGTGTCACTTACATCTGAACTTTCATCATTTGCTACAGAAAATGCTACAAATTTAGCAACATTTTCTTTGAGCTGACTGTTAAGATTTTCTGATAATTCATTAAATCTATCTGCAGCTGTTTCTTGAAAGGTTTATGTTTGCAAATGCTTGACATTTTTCAGGGAAAATATCTTCTGTAGCCACCAACATATGTATCTTTATAAAATCCACCTCTGAAAAAGGCTTTTATGACACAGCTATTTCTTGTGGAGTCCTAGAACTTGCCCGAACTACAGCATCACTGGCTCGATGAACACGTTTAAACAGTAACTGTTGCTTTTTGAGCGACTGCTCTAACTCTCTAACTTTTGCTTCATGCATCTTTTTTACTACATTCATCATACTTCGAAGCTTGAATACCTGTGTTATGCCTGTGAATGTTATATCCCGTCACCACAGCTATCTTTTGCTTACAAATTAAACAAGTTGGCTTTCCATTCACTTCAGCAAAAAAGTACAAGGTTTTCCACTTCTCCTGCACCACACAATGTTCTTCATTAACTATTCTTTTCTTTAAAAACATAATGAAAGTATTCAAAGTATTTTAATATATATATATATATATATATATATATATATATATATATATATATATATATATATTTTCACTCTAACACTCCAACTGACAAAGCAAGACTACGGCTCAAAGAAAGATTGCTTCATGACAGCTACCCAAAACAATAACCAAAATGTGCTGCAATTCAATCAAAAGCACAGGACTGGCCACTACATTGACTGCAAGTACCTGTGTATTTTTTAAAACAAGTCTACATTTCAATTTGTAGGATGTCTATCGGCTATCCCACACCAGTGACTTTGGGGAAACTGATTTGCTGCATTCACTGCCTGTCATGGGACTTTTGGTGCCCCCCCAACATAATTGACTGTAACTCTCAATGATTTGTGAGAAAACTACATATTTTATAAAGGACAGATCAAAATATGATGCAGAAAAAGCTAATGGAAAATCAAAGATACATAACTATGCTGCAGAATAATGGAGACAGAAAAAATGTACTGCACATTATCTGTATATATGTACTGTACTTCTGCTACTAAACAAGACACATTATGCTATTCATTTACCTTTATGAATGCAGCAGCAGGGCAGTGAAGTTATAGTATTATTTAAATCTGGACATTCTGTGAAATTCCGCACAGGTGAGAGGTACGTTTGGGATAGGGATGGTAATGAAGAGACTGTGTTGGTGAGTGATCAGAGTGAGTGAGTTTGTGAATGCATGTATGAATGCTGAACAGACTGGATGTGTGATCAGAGTGAGTGAGTGACTGAATGCATGTCTGAACGCTGAAGAGACTGTGTGGGTGTGTGATCGGAGTAAGTGAGTGACTGAGTGAATGCATGTTTGAATACTGAACAGACTGTGTGAGTGCATGATCTGAGTGAGTCAGTGAATGCATGTATGAATGCTGAACAGACTGTGTTGGTGTGCAATTGGAGTGAGAGTGAGTGAGTGAGTGAGTGAGTGAGTGAGTGAGTGAGTGAGTGAGTGAGTGAGTGAGTGAGTGAGTGAATGCATGTATGAATAATGAAGAGACTGTACGATCGGAGTGAGTGAGTGAGTAAATACATGTATGAATGCTGAAGAGACTGTGTTGGTGTGCAATCGGAGTGAGAGTGAGTGAGGGAGTGAGTGAGTGAGTGAGTGAGTGAGTGAGTGAGTGAGTGAGTGAGTGAGTGAGTGAGTGAGTGAGGGAGTGAGTGAGTGAGTGAATAATGAAGAGAGTGAGTGAGTGGTGAGTGAGTGAGTGAGTGAGTGGTGAGTGGTGAATGAATGAGTAAATACATGTATGAATGCTGAAGAGACTGTATGGGTGAGCAATTGGAGTGAGCGAGTGAGAGAGTGAATGCAAGAATGAATTCTGAAGAGTAGCATCCTGCCATCGCCCAGAATGATACTAGTACAAAAACAAAATGATTGACTTCAACAATTGGTTAAGCTTCTGGTGTCATTCTAAGGGGATCCAGTATCTGTCTGCCTGGGACGACATGGTCGACAGACCACAATGCTTTGCCACAGATGGCCTGCACCTGTTGCCCCTGGGATTCCGGAAACTGGCTAAGGGTCTTGCTGCCCCTATAGTGCCTTTTTTAGCAAGGTTCAAATGACAAATTCACCAACATAACAAGAACAGGCAAGCAAATATTGAGGGTAATGCTACTCAATGCTAGAAGTCTAAATCTCAAAATGCACTCACTCGAGGCACTCCTTAAAATGGGGAACATTGATATCTCTGCAGTGACTGAGACCTGGTTCAAGGCTCTAGAGAGCATCCCACATTACCAGGCTATAACTCATACCATACTTTTTGGCCATATAACCTGGGCCAGAACACCAAAGGCAGAGGTGTGTCCATATTCATTAAGGATATCCACACCTCCAGGTTAGTTGCACAGCGTAATGCATCCAAGGTTATCCAAGTGCAACTAACTCTGGGCAAAACTGCAATCCAAATTGTAGCTTGCTACAGATCCCCCACCATGCCCCAGGATTCCCACTCCTCTTTTCTTGATATGCTGGAAAATATTAGGGTTCAACCAAGCAACCTAATAATGGGCGATTTCAACTACCCCACCATTAAGTGGGAAAACTACTCATGTACCAACTCCTTCACTCAACGTTTTCTGGAATTCATAAATTCCAATGCCCTGGATTAACTTATCCACACCCCCACCAGGGGCAACAATATCCTAGACCTAGTCATTACCAACATGATTGACTGGTGTTCCACACCTGAAGTCAACTCCTCATTGGTCAGATCCGACCATAAGCTAATCACCCTAGATATCCACATCCCGCCCACACCCACCATTAAGGAAACCATGGTAAAAACTTTCTCCAAAGCCAACTTCATGCTTCTTGAGACAGAAGTAGCAAACTTCATGACAACCATGCAGATGGATAATGCAGTTATGACTGCTGAATCCTACAAAAATGCACTCTATAAGCACTTAAACGAGTGCATGGATCGTGCTATCCCAAACAGAACCAAGACACTATCCCCCCAAAAAAGGAAGCCAATCTGGTGGTCCCCTGCCATAAACAAACTCTGCAACAGGAGGAAGAAACTGTTGCAAAAGAGAGTAAAATCCCATGAGTGGAGGAGCTCCCTGGTCAGCCTCAGTAAGAAGCTGAGATCCCTTATAATATCCTCCAAAGCTAGCTATGACAACAAAATTGCCACTGATTCTAAGTGCAACCACAAAGCATTCTATAGCTATGTCAAGAATCTCAATGGCAACACCCAGATCTGCTCTGAGTTACAGCACAATGGCATGAAAATTACAGAACCAACTGATATTGCCAACATCCTGGCAGATAGGTTCAGTGCTAACTTTACCCCCCTCTCATCCCCTAAGGGGCCCATATCTATACAGGAAGTATGCAGAGTCCCTGTAATCACATCTGTGCAGGTAAAGGCTGCACTCTCTAAAACCAAAAACACAGCATCCATGGGACCGGACAACATCCCAGGCTGTGTTTTACATGAACTTCAGAACGAACTGGCTCCCCACCTAAGCACCATGTTCAATGATAGTCTCACATCAGGCTTTGTGACCACTGAATGGTGCACAGCAACAGTTATCCCACTCCACAAAGGGGGAGCCACTACTGATCCTGGGAATTATCGCCCTATTAGCTTGACAAGCCTGGTCTGTAAGGCCATGGAACATATCATCATGGAACTCATAAACATTGGTAACCTCCAAACTCTGGAACCCACCCAGTTCAGGTTTGTGAAAGGCAGATCATGCCTTCTGAATCTGATTGATTTCTTTGAGGCAGTCACCAAAGCTGTAGACGAGGGTAAGGTGATTCACACAGCCTATCTTGACCTTGCCAAGGCTTTTGACACCATCCCCCATTCTGGAATTATAGCTAAACTCACTAAATTTGGTATAAATCCCTACATCACAAGATGGGTTCCCAACTGGCTCACTGACAGAACCCACACTGTAAAAGTTGCAAACTCCAAATCTGACTTCAACCAGTGGCAAGTGGAGTACCACAGGGTTCAGTCCTGGGACCTCTTCTGTTTGGCATCTACTTCCCTAAAGTACAGGCTAACACAGAAGGCCTGTGGCTAATGAAGTTCACAGATGACTGCAAACTAGGAGCCATAGTCGAGTACCCAAATGATGTGGACATCCTACAGAAGGGCCTCACTAAGACAGATGCATGTTATCAGAGGCATGGCCTCAAGCTCATTGCCAAAAAGTGCATTGTCATCCCGTTTGGTAAAAACTCTGTACCCATGAACCACTACATAAACAGTAGTCTAGTCTAATGCCAAATGTGTGATAAGAGACCTTAGGACCCAGGTGGACAGTAGTCTCTCCTTTGATAATCGCATCACTACAGTAGTCAGGAAATCCTTCTATGTGGCACACCTCATCACAAAAGTGTTCTCATCCAGGAAAAAAGAGGTCATTGTCCCCCTCTCCTCGGCACTCATTAGACCCATTATAGAGTACAATGCCCCTTTTGGAATGTACCTCACAAGACATCTGCAGCAGCTGGAAAGGCCACAGAAGTACCTCACAAAGAGGATTACTGGCCTCAAACAGATGCCCTACACTGACCATCTCAAAAAACTAACTCCAGCTTTACTCTGTAGCATATTGCCTACTCTGAGGAGATCTCTGCCTAACATATAAAACTATGTTAAACCCAGAGCTGTTGGAAATGCTACACCTAAAGAAATCCCAATCCCTCTGAGCTACACGGTCTAGGGACCTAAACCTTGTCACCACAATAAACAGGACATACTGGAGGAATAGATTCCTGTCCCAGATACTTCCTATACTCAGGAACAAGCTACCCATCTATGTCAAGCAAAGTTCTTTATTAGCACTCTTCAAGAAAAATCTTGATGAGTGGAAGAGAAATAGGAAATACACCCCAGGGATCACTTCTGTGGCTCTGCTCGACAGAGTCACAGGAAATTAATTTTCTTGGGTGGTGTAAGCCAGGGAACCTTGTTGGCTAGGCTTACTTAGACCCTTGGGCCAATAGCCTAGTACCTACCTATGAACCTATGAAGAATATGTGTGGTTTGCAATTGGTGTGAGTGAGTGAGTGAGTGAGTGAGTGAGTGAGTGAGTGAGTGAGTGAGTGAATGCATGTCTGAATGATGAACAGACTTTGTGGGTGTGCGATTGGAGAGAGTGAGTGGATGTCTGAATGTTGAAGAGAGTGTGTGGGTGTGCAATCGGACTGAGTGAGTGAATGCATGTCTGAATGCTGAAGAAACTGTGTGTGCGTGCGATCAGAGTGAGTGAGTGAGTGAATGCATGTCTGTTTGGTGAACAGACTGTGTGAGTGTGTGATTGGAGTGAGTGAATGAATGAGTGTCTGAATGCTGAAGAGACTGTGTGAGTGTGATAGAGTGAGTGACTGAGTGAGTGAATGCATGTATGAATGCTGAAGAGACTGTGTGGGTGGACGATTGGAGTGAGCAAGTGAGTGAGTGAATGCATGAATGAATGCTGAAGAGACTGTGTAGATGTGTGATGGGAGTGAGTGAGTGAGTGAGTGAGTGAGTGAGTGAGTGAGTGAATGCATGTCTGAATGCTGAATAGACTGTGTGGATGTATGATTGGAGTAAGTAAGTGAGTGAATGCATGTATGAATGCAGAGGAGACTGTGTGGGTGTATGATCAGAGTGAGTGAGTGAGTGAATGCATGTCTAAATGCTGAAGAGACTGTGTGGGTGTGTGATCAGAGTGACTGAGTAAATGCATGTTTGACTGCTGAAGAAACTGTGTGGAGTGAGTGAGTGAGTGAGTGAGTGAGTGAGTGAGTGAGTGAGTGAGTGAGTGAGTGAGTGAGTGAGTGAATGCATATCCAAATGTTGAAGAGATTGTGTGAGTGTGCAATCGGAGTGAGGGAGTGAATGAATGCATGTCTGAATGCTGAAGAGACTGTGTGGGTGTGCAATTGGAGTGAGTGAGTAAGTGAGTGAGTGAGTGAGTGAGTGAGTGTATGTATGAATGCTGAAGAGACAGTCTGGGTGTGTGATTGGAGTGAGCAAGTGAGTGAGTGAATGCATGAATGAATACAGTGAAGACTGTGTGGGTGTGCTATCAGAGTGAGTGAGTGAGTGAGTGAATGCATGTCTGAATGCTGAACAGACTGTGTGGGTGTGAGATCAGAGTGAGCGAGTGAATGCATGTATGACTGCTGAAGAGACTGTGTGGATGTGCAATTTTAGTGAGTGAGTGAGTGAATGCATGAATGAATGCTGAACAGACTGTGTGGGTGTGAGATCAGAGTGAGCGAGTGAATGCATGTATGACTGCTGAAGAGACTGTGTGGATGTGCAATTTTAGTGAGTGAGTGAGTGAATGCATGAATGAACGCTGAAGAGACTGTGTGGGTGAGTGATCGAGTGAGTGAGTGAATGCATGCATTCAGACTGATGGCTTGAAATGTTGACAGGATGAGAGTGTGATAAGTTGTGGTTTTGTGTAAGGTTGCTCGGCTGGTGGCCCTGCTGTGTATGGGAGGGCAAGCCAACTCTGTGACTGGAGTGGTGGGTGTGCCACAGGCCACATGTGGAAGTGTGTTGCGAAGCATGCAGCCTGCAGGCCATGTGTTTAACTCCCCTGCATTAAGCAAAAATTCTTAAAATTCTATCCTGTTGGAGTCATTGACATGTAGCTCAGAGAAGCTGCATTCTTGTCCCTTCCTGTTCCCCTGTTATTTGTTTCTGGCCCATTCCTGTACTGAGACATTAAGCTAAAGTTTCCTTAAATTCTAACCTGCCTGTGGTCACTTACCTGTATCTCAGAGAAGTTGTACTCCATTGTCTTTTTGTTAGCCTGTTCTTTCTGTCTGCCCCCACCCACCACTGAGAGATGAAACAAACATTTCTGAAAGAACTCCAATATTGGCTTTAGGTTATTGGATCCCTCTCTGGTTTGAGTCACTAAATTTACTACTTGTTTAGTTTCATGATTATAGTTTCTTATTTATTTTCCTGTTGTATTTGATTGGCTGCCACAGTTTCGATCTGTATTTTGATTTGTGGTCATAGATAGCTATTTGATTGGTTAGCTTACTATGAATGAAAGGAACCCTTCCTGCTTTAGATTGATTGGCCATTATGGCTCAATTTGAACTGTGATTTGTGCACATAGCTAATTATTTTGATTGGCTATGTGGCACAGATTTGTGGTTTAATTTGTATACTTTTTCAGTGTTCTGATTGGATGAGAATGATTTTCCTCAATTGATTATTTGTCGCTGATTGGTTATTTCTAATTTTAAAAGCAGGTGTATACACTTCTGTAATTTTATTGATCTGAAGAAGCACTGTGTTGTACCATGGAAGCGCTCACCATATGCATTTTATTATTTTTATTAAAGTTGTTATGTATTATTCTAGCCATGGTGTGTTAAGTATATTTTGGAATTCTTAATACCTTCATCTAGTAAAAACATTCATCCTAGATCTATTATTGTAAAATGTATTTCCACTCAAGACAAAGACCTTGTTTAAAGAAAGGCCTGGTCCCTTGCTCCACTAAAAATAGGTGACCAAATCATTAGATTTGATAATGACTTTTCATCTGTTCTAATGTCCAAAAGAAAAGCATGCGTCCCATTAATAAAGTTGTTGAAGAAGGAAGGAATCAAAGCACAACTTATATTTCCTGCAAAAATAAGACTATCTCTGACAGAGGGAAGGAAAACTTTTGACACCCTTGAAGAAGCATCCACATTTGTCATAAAAAAAAAATTTTAAGTCAACCTGAACCCACGGATTTTACAGTGAATTTTAAAAAACAAGCTTCAAAAAATGAATGGACAACTAAAAAAAAAGAAGTCTAGAGACAAATAAATATACTTAATTTTCCTTTTCCTCTGATATTATTTCCCCTTTTGAATAATGTGGACCATGCACAGAAGGTAATGTAACTATTTTTTTCCTGTTATCTTACTCACAACAGTGCTATTTTTTTAAACAATACACATTACTCAGTTAGTTCTAATAGATTTAAAACTATGTAACTGAAATCTATTATTTTATTTCGAAATCTTTTCATATAGATATCATCAGTGAAACAGTAAAGTGCCCATATATTTCACACAGACACACACACACACACACACACACACACACACACACACACACACACACACACACACACACACATACACACACATATATTTTTTGGTTACCTATTATATTCTCGAAAGCCAACAATGTCAAATCCGACATTGTCGACACGAGAACAGCAAAAGTGCAGAATGTCGAACAGGTAAATGGAAATCTCCGTAAGGGGAGATTTCCATTTACTTCAATGTAATGTGGTCTTGGAGTTGGCATATTTAAGTAGTGGTGGGTGTGGGGGTGTATGGGGGCTTGCCCCCCTGACTACGCCCTTTATATTTTTTTTTTTAATTTATTTTTTTCTAAACATTTGAAATTTTAATGGTTCAATCATTAAAGGTCGACCTTTAGTGATTCGAACCATTAAACTTTCAATGTTCTGATATAGACCCATTTTTTTCATATATTTCATATCCAATACTTCTTATATATATACCTTTTCCTGTATCTTAACCCCAGTAATACAGTACTTAAACACTAGAAATAAAGGGAATGCTTAATATGTTACATTTAAGTATTTTAAAAAGTACTGACATATTTATTAATACATATGCTCCTGTTTCACTTACTTAGATTTTTTAATGTGTTCCTATTAGCTAATATAACTAAAATTCATGTATAATTAATATTTTATATTGGTTTCTTTAATTATTTCACCATTTTACATGTCTGTGTTTTAAAAATGTTTTTTTACACTGCTCATGGCTTTTTTAACATCTTTATTTTATCATAAAATTCTCTCCTACTCACTTTTTTGATGGTTTTAACAACTTTTGTGAAAAGCCCGAGCTTGCATCAGATTGCTCCTATACTCATGAGGAACAACTTGCAACGTCTTTCACTGAACTCCAAGAGCCAATCGGATTCAAGAATGGACATTTGAATAGTGTTTTTACTCATTTAATAACTATTTTTAACTAAAATATCTTGTAAGCACCTGTTTTATTTTAAATAATGATTTACTTAATCTGTAATGTGTATATATTTAAAGAAGTATTATAAATATCTTGTTTCTAGCAGTGACAGTTTTAAATGCATGTTTTCTCTGCTTAAATAGCATAATATACCTGTATTTACTTATATTAATTAATAATAATTAAGTTTAGTAAACCCGTTTCATTTAGTTTAACTAAAGACTTCTAGTATATTATAAAGAAGTTAATGTTTTATAATCAGTGTATATACAACATTGTAAACTGACTCTTAATTTATATGTTTCTAATGCATATGCTGTTTCCCCTTCTGCTTGCTATTATTCTGCAGTAGCTAAGAATTGTCACTAGATGTTATGAGAAAGTTAGTTTGTGGCTTCTATGAAGAACACAGCAAGCCTGGATTTAGCTTATCCCCACAGAAGGTTGCTAATATGTATAATTGTATTGTTTTTAAATTCAGAGTTTTTGTATTGTCCATAACAGCTTCAAGTATAGCATTTAACATAATGAACCAAGCAAAACACTTTTTAATTTTATTCAAAGTAGCAGTCACTACTAGATGACAGCATTTAATATTTTATCTTTAAACATCAATAGGTTGAACAATCCTTTGAAAAAGAGTGGTGTTACAAATATTTAAATTTACATAAAGCTGATTTTGTGTTTATACAAGAATCTCACTTGTTATCATTAACAAGGACATTGGCAAGCTCCAAAGCCTTGATCCCACAGAGTTTGGCTTCATAAAGGAGAGGTCATGTCTGATAAATTTGGTTGGCTTCTTCGAGACAGTCACCAAAGCCATGGACAAGGGGAAGACGTTGCATACCACCTACCTTGACCTGGCTGAAGCCTTTGACACTATTCCCCACTCGGGCACAATAGAGAAACTCTCTCAACTAGGCATCAATCCATATGTTATCAGATGGATATCAAAGTGGCTCACTGATAAAACCCATCTAGTCAAAATAGGGGAAGCCACCTCAAGCAGTAGACCTGTAACAAGCGGCATACCCCAGGGTTCAGTCTTGGGGCCTCTGTTATTTGGGATATACTTTTCTGAGGTGCAGGACAAAACCAGTGGGCTATGGCTGACCAAGTTTGCAGATGACTGCATGCTGGGTGTGGTCATCAATTCCTCTAGTGATGTGGACATCCTCCAAGAGGGTCTCACTCAGATAAATGACTGGTGCCAGAAACATGGCCTCAAGCTGAATACCAAAAAATGCATCATAATCCCCTGTAGGAAGAGTGACGTCCCCACAAATTATCACATTAATACCAATGTACTAAGCACGCAATCAGTCGTGAAGGGATTTTGGCACCTGGGTTGATAGCAACCTGATTTTTGACTGCCATGTTGCTTCTGTTGTACAGAAAGCCTTCTACATGGCCCACCTCATAAGTAAGGATATCTCAACCAGGGACAGGAAGGTCATAGCATCCCTGTATTCTTCCCTTATAAGGCCCATTATTGAGTACAATGCCCCTTTCAACATATACCTCTCAAAGAACATGCAGCAGCTGGAGAGACCACAGAGGTTCCTCACCAGGAGAATCCAAGTCCCTCAAACATCTACCATACACAGATAGGCTAAAGGCTCTATCCCTCTACTCAGTTTCATACAGACAAGGTGATCACAGACCCCACCTTGATGGGACTACTCATATCTGCAAGTCAAGCTCCACTCGAGTAACCCGCATGTGCGACCTCAACCTGGTCTGTGACATCAACAAGACTTGTTGGCAGGACAGATCTGTGTCCCAGAGACTCCCCCATCTATGGAATAGACTCCCTCTCCAGATCAAACAGAGTACCTCTTTACCCCTTTTTAAGCATAACCTGGATAACTGGATGGAAAACAGAAAATATACCCCTGGGATTCCACCCATGTCCCTGCTGGACAGGGGCATCAGGTGCTGATTTGTCTAAACATGGGCTAAACTCTTGGCTAGGCTTATAAGGGCCTCAGAGCCAATAGCCTAGTAACCTCCTATGATCCTATGATCAGAGGATCTAAGCAAATTAGCACTCAAAGATTATAAGATTTTGATAAGTTCACACTTTAACCATCAGAGAACAGGTGTGTTAATCTTATGCAAAAAAACAGTAAGAATACCAGAAATAGTTGATTCATATTCAAGCAATGATGGTATGCTTGCTTTACTTATACTAAGACTGGATAAAAAGATGTATACTTTCATCAATACATACTGGATACCTGGTACTGGTACAAAAACTGTGAAAAAACATTTGGACACTATAACATCAAGGTCTAAAGGTAAAATACTATTAGCAGATGACTTTGACTGTATTTTCTCCCCCACTGATACTACAAGCTCTAAGCCTTCAAGATATCCCCAATAGCTAAGGATCTGAACAATTATATGATAGACAGGAATCTAATTGACATTGATTATATAAAAGTACTATCTTCCTCGAAATATTCTCATTGTTCTTACAGGTTCAACATGCAGACCAACATATTGGGTGACTTCAACTACCCAAACATAGACTGGGAACATTACTCAAGCCCCAACACCCTAGCCCAAAGGTTCCTTGAGTTCATAAACTCAAATGCTATGGAACAACTAGTCACCATTCCCACAAGAGGAGAAAATATACTAGACCTGATCATCACAAACATGGGGACAAAATGCTCCACACCGGAAGTATATCCCTCATTGGTGAGATCAGACCATAAATTAATCTCACTGGAGATCCACATCCCGCCCCACCCCAGCAAAAGACCACAGTGAAGAACTTCTCAAAAGCAAACTTCACACTTCTTAAGACTGGAGTGGTATCCTTCAAGGCCCCGAGCCAGTGGAAACCACAACCCACGCTGCTGAAACCCTTACAAATGCCTTCTACGAGCACCTCCAGGAATGTATGGATCAAGCAATCCCTAATAAAATCAAGACCTTTTCCACCAAAGGCAGGCCAGTCTGGTGGACTCCAGCCATAAACAAACTCTACAACAAGAGGAGAAAGCTACTACATGACAGAGCAAAATCCTAAATGGGAAGGCATCTCTGATCAATACTAGCAAAAACTACGATCACTCATAAAATCATCCAAGGCCAACTTTGAGAGAAAAATCGCTAATGACACAAAAGACAATCATAAAGCCTTCTTTAGCTATGTTAGAAACCTGGGTGGAAACTCCCAGATATGCTCAGAATTAGTCCAAAATGATAAAAAATCACTGAACCCACAGACATTGCCAACATACTGGCGACAGGTTCAGTGCAAATTTCTCCCAAAAGGAAAATATCTATCCCACCAGAGTCTAGCCTCCCAAACATCTCAGATGCCCAGGTGAGAGCTGCTCTCTCTAAAGCAAAAACACAGCATCAATGGGACGGACGGTGTCCCCGGCTGTGTGCTACGAACTCAGTGAGGAACTAAACCCACACATAAGGCTGCTGTTTAATCTTAGCCTTACTACAGGATCGTGCCCAAAGAATGGCATACGGCAACTGTGGTCCCACTCCACAAAGGCGGTGCTTCACGGACCCTGAAATTACCGCCCCATAAGCTTGACGAGCCTTGTCTGCAAAGCTATGGAGAGGATCATAATGGAACTCATAAATAAAGACATTGGGGACCTACAGACACTGGATCCTACCCAATTTGGCTTTGTCAAGGGCAGATCCTGCCTCTTGAACTTGGTCGACTTTTCAAACAGTCACTAAGGCCATTGATGAGGGTAAGGCAGTTCACACAGCCTACCTTGACCTAGCAAAAGCATTCGACACAATACCCCACTCGGGCATCATAGAAAAGCTCACCAGCTTAGATGTAAACCCATATGTCACAAGATGGGTTGCAAACTGGCTCAAGGACAGAACACACAGGGTTAGAGTTGCTGGTGCCATGTCAGACTCTAAGCCGGTCACGGCGGTGTCCCACAGGGCTCAATCCTGGGCCCCTCTTGTTCGGCATTTATTTTTCTGAAGTGCAGGCAAACATAGGGGATTGTGGCTGACAAAATTTGCAGATGACTGCAAACTGGGCACCATAATTGACACTCCATCAGACACAGACATCCTCCAGAAAGGTCTCATAGAAATGGATAACTGGTGCCAGAGCCATGGCCTTAAGCTAAATGCCAAAAATGTATAGTCATACCCTTTGGGAAAAACAAGGTAACCCCTAATTACCACATAGGTGGTAATCCATTAATCACGGAAGAAGTTATCAGGGACCTGGGGACCCAAGTTGACAGTAACCTCTCTTTTGACACTCACATTGCCAAAGTGGTTAGGAAGACCTTCTACATTGCCCACCTGATCATGAAGGGATTCACATCCAGATCAGGAGAGGTCATCGTGCCCTGTACTCTTCACTTATCAGACCAATGATTGAGTACAACGCCCCATTCGGAATGTACCTTACCCGACACCTGCAGCAGTTGGAAAGACCCCAAAAGTTCCTCACCAAAAGGATAAAGGGGCTCAAACATATGCCATACGATGCCCGACTGAAGAAACTCCAGCTCTATTCAATCGCATACCGTCTGCTCAGAGGTGATCTGTGCCTGACATACAAGGCCATGTCCAACCCGGAATTAATGGACATGCTCCACCTCAAAAAATCCAAATCCACCAGAGCCACGAGAGCAAGAGACTTAAACCTCAACACGGATATAAATAGGACGTGCTGGAGGGACAGATTCATGACCCAGAGACTCCCTACACTATGGAACAGAATCCCAGTCCATGTGAGGCAGAGCCCCTCACTGACTCTGTTCAAGAGAAATCTTGACGAGTGGATGGGAGATCGTAGGTTTACCCCGGGAATCATCTCTGTATCACTGCTGGACAGAGGCACAGCAAACTAATGGGTATAGTATTCTCATCCTAAGGGGTGATGAAAGCCACACACACTCTGGCTAGGCTTATAAATGCCCCAGGGCAGATAGCCTAGTATGAACCTATGAACCTATGAACATAGATAAAGTCTTAGCAACTAGTTCCTTACTATCCAAAATAGATAATGTAGATAACGCAGTGTTGACATCATGCCCTATGTCCAACCACAATGCTATCATCTTCAGTATAACAATTAACACTGATTTTTTTTTTAATTTCTGCCAAAGATTACTTGCTTATTTTAAAAATGGTTCCTAAATGAAACAAATCATTGCATGGATGTTAATAATAATGTAGAGGATTCAGATATGATCCTATGGGATACTCTAAAGGTGGTCTTATACGACAAAGTTAAAATCTGGTATATAAACAAAAAAAAAACAATGGGATAAAAAACTAGTAGACATACGAAATAAAGTCGATACGCTAAAACTAAAGCTTACATGACATAATAAATCTGCAGTAACAACATATGCAAATTGAATAAGGAATATCAATATATCATGCAACACAAAATCTCTATAAACCTAGAAAAATCAGATTGCAATCTTACTCAATTAATCTTTAGAGTTTTCACAAGATTGCAATTAGATTTAAATATTTAAATGAAATAAATCATATCAAAGAAATTACATACACTAAAAACAACCAAACTATTAGAGTTACAGACTTAAAAATGTTTTATTATGTTTTAAGAAGCACTAAGAGAATATTAATAATAACAATCCACCTACAAATGACAATAAAAGTTTAGATGGTTTCGTAACAGACAACATTCATAAGAAGTTATATAAGCATAACAAAAACAATATAGATAAACCCTTTTCTTTCAAAGAATTAAAAGAACAAATAAAAAAAGCTCAAGACAAATAAAGCACAGGGACTACATGGTCTAATCCCAGAATTGTATAAACTTTTGTGTGATAGCATATTGATAGTTTTACTTAACACATTTCAGGAAGTCAAAACCACAACAAATGTGTCACCTTCAAGTAAATATTTTATTATATCTCCCATTTTAAAACCTAATAAAGAACCCAATCTATGTAGATCACAGAGGGGTGGGAAGTTGGCATAATGGTTAAGGTGTTTACCTTAAAGACACAAGATGCAGAGTTTGATTCTCACATGGGGTATTTGGCTAGGCTTAAAATGGCCCACAAGGGCACTTAACCTAATACTAATCTATGAACCTAATCTATGAACACAAACCAATATCCCTACTGAACATACACTACACAATATTTATGTCTACCCTAGCTGATAGATTAAATAAAATACTTCCAGAATTAATTCATGAAGATCAAACTGGTTTTATTAAAATCAGAAAGGTACAAGATAATGTAATTAGATTACTATCTTTAATAGACCTAGTAAATAAAAAAAGAATGAGTTATCTATTTTAAGCCTTGACATAGATAAATCATTTGACTCTTTATTGATTATTTACTTAACATTTGTTTACTGGGAAAAGTCTGACTTGGAACAAAGCCAATTTTCAGCAGAGGACCAGGGACAAATACTTCAGACACATGTCTTTGAAACGTGGGAGGAAACCAGAGCACCTGGAGGAAACCCACACGAATACAGGGTGGACATGCAGACTCCACACAGAAGGCAATCCAGCTGAGAATCAAACTGGAGAACCTCTTGCTGTGAAGTGACAATGCTACCACTGCACCACTACACCATTGAGGTAAGTTGGCCTTACTTATTTTATGTTTTGCAAAAATATAATTTCTCCTTAAACTTTGTTAGAGTAATTAAAAAGCTATATGAAAATTCAGTTTCTTACGTAAAGATTGGATCTTATTTATCTGGTCCATTTGAGATTCTAAAGTGTATTAAGCAAGGATGTCCCCTTTCTCCATTACTCTTCGCCCTTAGGTTCATAGGTTCATAGGTAGGTACTGAGCTATCTGCCCAAAGGCATTTATAAGCCTAGCCAGAATGTGTTGGTTTTCACCAATCCCCTTAGATTAGTTCCCTGTGCCTCTGTCTAGCAAAGCCACTGAAGTAATCCCCGGGATAAACTTTCTGTTTCCCATCCACTCATCAAGTTTCTTTTGAAGAGTGTTAGCAAGGAGCTCTGCCTAATGTAGATTGGAATCTTGTTCCAAAGCATGGGAAGTCTCTGGGACAGGAATCTATCCCTCCAGCACATCCTATTTATTGTTGTGGCGAGGTTTAGATCCCTAGAACATGTAGCTTGAGGATATAAGGTTTTCTTTAGGTGGAGCATGTCCGTCAATTCTGGGTTGGACATGGCCTTGTATGTCAGACAAAGATCACCTCTTAGTAGGCAGTAAACAATCGAGTACAGCTGGAGGTTCTTCAGTCGAGCTGCATAGGGCATCTGTTTGAGGCCAGTGATCCTCTTGGTGAGGTACTTCTGTGGTCTTTCCAGCTGTTGCAGGTGTTTTGTAAGGTACATCCCAAATGGGGCATTGTACTCTGTGATGGGTCTGATGAGTAATGAGTAGAGGGGCACAATGACCTCTTTTGATCTGGATGCGAATCTTTTTGTGATTAGGTGGGCCAGTTAGAAGGATTTTCTAACCACTTTAGCAATGTGATTATCAAAGGTGAGATTACTATCTATTTGGGTCCCCAGATCCCTTATTACATCTTCCGTATTTAGGGAACTACCACCTATGTGGTAGTTTGTGGGTACTTTGTTTTTTCTAAAGGGGATGACTATGCACTTTTTGGCATTTAGCTTGAGGCCATGATTTTGACACCAGGTATCCATCTCAGTGAGACCCTTTTGGAGGATGTCTGTGTCGGCCGGAGAGTCAATTATAGCCCCTAGTTTGCAGTCATCTGCAAACTTGGTCAGCCATAGTCCTCCTGTGCTTGCCTGTACCTCTGAGAAGTATATGCTGAACAGGAGGGGTCCTAGGACTGAGCCCTGGGGAATGCCACTTATAACTGGTTTAGAGTCAGACCTAGCTCCCGCAACTCTCACCATGTGGGTTCTGTCTGTCAGCCAATTTTCAACCCATCTTGTGATGTAGGGGGTTATGTTCAGGCTGGTGATCTTGTCTATAATACCAGACTGGAGAATGGTGTTGAGGGCCTTAGCGAGGTCTAGATAGGCTGCGTGTACCACCTTTCCCTTGTCTATAGCCTTGGTAACTGTCTCAAAGAAGTCCACCAGATTTAGGAGGAATGATCTGCCCTTAACAAAGCTGACCAGGTAGGGTCCAGTGTTTGGAGGTTCCCAGTGTCTCTGTTATGTGTTCCATGATGATGCACTCCATAGCCTTGCAGACCAAGCTAGTCAGCCTTATAGGGTGATAGTTCCCAGGGCTGTTGTGTCTCCACCTTTGTGGAGTGGAATAACCATTGCTGTGTGCCACTCTATGGGTACGTAGCCTGTGGAGAGGCTGAGTTTGAACAGTGTGTTTAGGTGAGGGGTTAGTTCATCTTTGAGCTCATGTAGGATGCAGTCTGGGACACCGTTCGGTCTCATTGATGCTGTGTTTTTGGCTTTGGAGAGGGCTGTTTTAATCTGAGTGTCTGTGATTTCAGGGGCACTACATTCTTCTGGTATGGTTATGGGTCCTTTTGAGGGTGAGGGGGGGTGAAGTTTGCACTGAACCTGTCTGCCAGGATGTTGGTGATATTGGTTGGTGCAGTGTATTTTGTGCCATTCAGCACTAACTCCGAGCAGATCTGAGCATTGCCACTTAGATTCTTGACATAGCTAAAGAATGCCGTGTGGTTATCTTTGGAGTCCATGGCAATTTTTCTTTCGAAGCTTGCCTTGGATGATTTTATGAGGGATCGTAGTTTCTTGTTGATACTGATCAGGGATGTCTTCCTTTCTTGGGATTTTACTCTTTTCTTTACTAGTTTCCTCCTTCTATTGTATAGCTTGTTTATGGCAGGGGTCCACCAGACTGGTTTTATTTTCTTGGAGGAGTGAGCCTTGGTTTTGCTTGGGATGGCATGATCCATTCATTTTTGTAGGTGCCCATAGAATGCATTAGTAAAGGATTTTACAGATTGGACAGTGTTATCCTTCAGCATGGGGGCTTTGAAACGTTCCACCTTGGTCTTAAGTAACGTGAAGTTTACTTTTTAAAAGTTTTTTATGGTGGTTTCCTTGTCCGGGGGTGGGTGCAGAATGTGGGATATCCAAAGTGATTTGCTTATGATCAGATCTAACCAGCAAGGGGTTGACCTCCAGTGTGGAACACCAGTCGCCCATGTTGGTGATGACCAGGTCCAATATGTTGTCACCTCTGGTGGGAGTGTTGACCAGTTGAACCAGGGCATTTGAGTTTATAAATTCTAGGAAATGCTGGGCAAGGGAGTTAGTACTTGAGTAATTCTCCCAGCTAATGTTTGGGTAATTGAAATCACCCAATATTAGGGTGTTTGGTAGGACCTTTATGTTTCCCAGTGTTTCCAGAAACACTGAATAGGGGTCCTGGGACATGGTGGGTGATCTGTAGCAAGCTACAATTTGAATTGCAGTTTTGGCCGTTGTTAGTTGCACATAGATGATCTCTGAAGCCTTGTGCTGTGCTACTAACCTGGAGGTGAGAGTATCCTTGATGAATATGGATACACCCCCGCCTTTTATATTTCAGTTTGGGTTCTGTGGCCGAAATGTATGGTATGAGTTTTAGCCTGGTAGTGCTGGGGTGCTCTCTAGAGCCTTAAACCAGGTTTCTGTTACTGCACATATATCAATTTTCTCCATACTGAGGAGTGCCTCCAGTGCATGTATTTTGAGGTTTAGACTTCTGGCATTGAGTAGCATTACCCTCAGTTTTTTGTTACTAGTGCTATTTACAGCGGTGGGTTTGTCTTTTGAGCCTTGCCTAAAAAAGGCACTATGGGGGTGGCAAGAGCCTTGGCCAGTATTCGAAAGCCTAAGGGTGACAGGTGCAAGCCGTCTCTAGCAAAGCAGCATGGCCTGTCGAGCATGTCATCCCAGGCAGACAGACACTGGATCACCTTTGAATGACACCAGAAACTTAGCCAATTGTTGAAATCGAGAACTTTTTCTTTATACTGTGGTATCATTCTTGGTGAGGGCAGGATGCTACTCAGGGTCAGGGTCATACCGGCCTGGGCTACATGATCAGAGAGCTCTTCCATGTCTCTTTTTATGTAGTCCAGGGAGGTACAGCTCAGGTCATTTACACCAACATGGACAATGACAAAGTCATATTTGTACTTGTTCTGGAGTGACCTGAGTGCTTATGTTATGTGGCGGATCCTGGCACCTGACAGGCAGCTAACAGTAACCTTCTCCTTATTCAGCCTAGTGAGTGGGACATCAGTGTGCCTGACTATAGAGTCACCTATTATTAGTATGTTGGTATGTTATTTTGCCTTAAGGGCTGTGATTGCATGGCACATTGGTTTTGTGAAGTATGTGTTTCATGGCTTGTGTTGAGGGGTGGAGGTTGCTTGGTCGTTTGCTTTGGAGGTCTCTGTTGGTTTTGCAGATTTTTATTTAGAGCCTCCGAGTATGTTTTCATGTATTTATGTGTGTTTTTTTTGCCTTTGCTGGTTTAATGGGTCTATGTGAGACTGATGGTGTGATGCAAGTGTTTCCCTTCTCCTCTTGACTGTCTGATCCAGTCTTGGGTTGAGAGAGCTTAGCCTCCAGTTTGACTGTATAATTGCATCTCTCACATGTATTAGTGTTTGGTGGTAGGAGGAGAGGGTTGTCTGTGTAAATGAAGCAGTTGTAAGATTGCCACAAAATGCCAAATTCACCAGTTGGACTGGAGAGTACACCTGAAACTGCCCTTTGGACATGCCTGGATAGGTACAGTGAACTGTTTTACTGGATGGCTGGTAAGGTCGAATAGAGACTTGTCCTTCTGTACAGTACAGGAGGGTCTAGTGAATGGGTTTATAAGTGCTTGCTATAACTTTTGAGCAAGTGCCTGGCTGAGAAATTAAGTTGAAAGTTTGTCTAGTTCCAAGAGAAAAATTGAAGAGGAGACTTTGTGGAGCCGGGAATAGTTTTACCCTAGCTAACCGGTGCTGCCCAGGTATTTATAGCAGGGAAATGATAGAGATAGAAATGAGCCCAAAATGGCCAAGAAACTACTAATTTCTGTACTGAAACCACTCCTCCAGGGACAGGTAGGCTGCTCAAAGCTCCCCTCTCTCACAGGTAAACAGAGAAACTTCCTTCTATCCAAGTAAGGTATGGGAAAACACAGAGATTTGTAACACAGCCCTGAATTCAGCACTAACCTGAAAACTGGACTACACTAGCTTAGAAAGGCGGGAAACACATATATATATATATATATATATATATATATATATATATATATATATATGCATGTGTGTGTGTATATATATATATATATATATATATATATATATATATATATATATATATATATATATATAGATAGATATATTTTTTGTTTGTTGTTTTTTTTGTTTTGTTTTTCAGAAAATAAAGCAGATACAATCAAAAAAACACTTTAAATGCACAGAAAAGGATACTTATTGTTATATATCGCAGATCAGAGTTGTAGTCAATGCCCCTAGTAATAAAGTAGGAAGAAACCCAAATACAGTAAATGCAGATGAATAAAGTGCAATTTATATATATATATATATATATATATATATATATATATATATATAAAACTAGAAAAAAAGCTCAAAACTGAGTCCTGTTCCAGCAGTCTTCAATCAGACAAGTTCTAACTTCACACTCCTGCAACTAGTGTGCAGGGGAATCTTCTTCAAAAAAGATGTCCTGGATCAGTGCTCAAGTTATACAAACATAGCTCGATTCAGCATGCCTGAATCTGGTCTATGCTACAGCAACAAGGTGCACCAATTTCAGAAAGAAACAGTTAAAATAAGCAGGCACAATAAGCCTGTGACCAGAAATTCCCAGCTCAAAAGAGTAGAATCCAGCCTCTCTTCCCACAAGAGTGCAGACTACAAGCCTCTTAATGTAGTATAACTGTCCTGAAGCCCAAGTGCTTAAGCCAGAAGTAATACACTTTTAGATAGCAGACATTGGGCCTTCAATCAGCAATTCCCAGCTTAGAAAGATGTAAGCTACCTGTCCTGCCACAACAGTGCAGACCACAAACCTTCTTAATATAAACCAGCCTGTATGAAGTCCAAGTGCTTAAACCAAAAGACTTAGAATAACAGTTACAATTTAATCAGGCTACTACCAAGCAGTAATAAATGCCGCAGAATAAATAAAATTGAGTACTTTTAAGAAAAGCAAAATAAAGTAGGAGGAAACACAAATACAGTAAAAGCAGATGAATAAAGTGCAATGTTTTTTAAGTGCAAGGAGAGAGGAAGAAAGAACCTAAGTGGGTTGGCCTTCTCAAATCTTCTCTCTGTATTAAGTAGAGTAAACACTAGACTCAGAATATAATCTCACTGTACTCGGTTAAGTGAGCAAAAGAGATGGACCCAGGAGGAGTGTTCTAATACAGACATACAGGAGGGGCGGGCAATTCCAGAGCCACCAACACTAATGCCAACACAGAAACAAGGAGGGTGGGTGGGGAACTAACTGCAGAGAGACACACAGCACACTGTTCAATGAAACACACAATTAGGAAACAGGAAAAATGAAAATACAGTACTTTTAAAACTGCAAGTTTGCACTTAACAGAAGACTAAAATACACTACTGCAAGTTTTACTTAACTTCAGCTTCTAATGCAGATGTTTGTAGCCAAGCAAGTCTCTCACAATTTGAGCATAAAATGCCATGGAACCTCTTGTGGATTGCATTAAGAATAATGCCAATATTAAAGGATATAAAATATCAGACAAACTATCCCCTAAGATACATCTGTTTGCTGATAACTTAGTAATAACTTGTAATGATATTGAAAAATCAATAGATCACCTGCTGAATAATCTAGATTCTTTTGCATATATCTCTGGACTAAAATTTAATCACAATATGACTCAGACACTTCTAGTAAATAAAAATGTCACTTCAAAACTGAAACCAAATAGAGATATAAAACAGGAGGGTGCACATATTAAATATCTAGGCATCCTTATTGATTGAAATTATAAAAAATCACTCACAACTATCAACATCTTATAAACTCAATTACAAGTTTAATATATAACTGGAGCAGACTGTTCTTCACATTTGAAGACAGACTAACCTAATTAAAATGGTATTGCTACCCAAAATTTTATTTGTTAGCCAAGCCTTAATGCTCCCCCATCCATTAAAATTAAAAAGAAAATAAATAATATTCTACTTATGTTCCTCTGGTACCCCAAAAAGCCAAAATTTTCACTTCTTTGGGACACCTCAAACTGGGAAGAGAGGGTATAGGGTTTCCAAACTTTGATTTTTATCTAAACTCAGGGATTATCAATGTAGTGTTGCTTTGGAATGTTGTTGTTTGTCTTTTCGGCTTTTCCCGGTTAGGGGTCGCCACAATGGAACTCCGGTCTGCTAATGATTGGCAGTAGTTTTGTGGTGCCGAGTTGCCAGCCCGACGCCCAACCTTCAGCGAAGACACGCCCATTTACGCATGTGTTTTGGAGGCCACTCGACCGCGGGGAGGACATGCAGACTCCACACAGAAGGCACTCCAGCCATAAATCAAACAGGAGAACCTCTTGCTGTGAGGCAACAATGCTACTGCTGTACCACCGTGGCTATTGTAGTGTGTTTCTTTGGAATAATACATCTTATTCATCATATTGGAAGTTAATTCATGAAAGCTTACTTCTAAGTAATAATAAGACATTGCTTGAACCATACCTTCAAGTACATAGAAACATCATTATATGGATCTTGAAAATATATATTCAACGTGAGAAGCCGAAACTTGTTCTTATACTTCTCAAACATCAAATATTGTTGTTCAAAAAACTTACGTTTTCCAATCAACTGATAAAAAGCTTATTAATTATTTTTCCAATTGCTTTCACAAATGAGTGCTTGATACTTTTGATAACCAGAAAATGTTAGGGGTTAAGAGGAATGATCATTTATATTGGAATCAGTTTCTTTCAGTTAACAAAATAAACTCTGCAGACTATTTGATTGCCAGATATAGTTTACAGAATTGTAATTAGCTAGACATCCAGACTTGCAAGGAATTCATACATACCAGCTCATATCTTCACTAGAGGCATACAATAGTACCCCCAAATTTTAGATTTTATCTCAACTATTTTTACTAGTACACTTAAGAACACCTCTTTCTTATCTATAATTTATAAAATCCTCAGAAATTACTTTGGTAAAACAGATATTTCTTTTTGGAATTATTCTACTAAAGTAAATAGACAAGAATTCTCAGCAAAGGATAAAAAAACTTTGTTTACAGTCAGTGAAAGGGTCCATATCTTCCCTGTTTTGGCAAACATACACATGAAAATTCTTGCACAGATGTTTTTGTATACCACACAGATGGGCAAAAATATACAAGAAAGATGAAGTAAAATGCTGGAGATATGGACATCTTAATGCTAACTGGATACACATGGTTGTTAATTGGTTATATTTTAGATTTTATCTTTGTAAAGATTTATGGATTGACAACTGTATAATTTCTGATTCTGTTATTCTTTTCAATTTTCCTGTTACTGAAGTCATCCCTAAAAAACAAAAATTTACTGCAGTCAATTCTTTCTATAGCAAGAAAAATTGTTACTATAAATTGGAAGTCTAACTCTACACCTGTCTTTAAAATTTAATTTGTTCACCTAGCAAAGTCTATCTGTATTGTCAAAATGAGATTGCTACTATAAAAAAAGAGAACAAATAACACAACCCACCATTTAATTGCTTGGAAGAAATTGTTTAAACTTTTTGAAAAATACTAAGTGCTTTCCCTATATATGCTATTTTTTTGTTACAAAAAAAAATTTTTTTGATAAAACCCCCCCCCCGGGTTTCACTCAAACCACATCTCAAGAGCAGAGGTCTACGGTAGTTGTTACTACCCATCATATATCCTCAGCCATTTGTTACACAAGTCTCTACTCCTTCCTGTACCTGGACACACATGTAGGCTTGCACACTTGTCTTCCACCCACAAGCCTATCATCATCTCTATACATCCCCCTTTTTTGCAAACACTGGCATGGTCCCCCACCAGCATGGACTTCCTCCAGTGGTTGGCTTCGCCAGAGTCAGCATACCACATTGGGGATCCTTTTCCCTCACTCCGTATTCAATGATAGTCACATATTCTCTCTTGCAGTCAGACACACACATAGTTTCTTGTCTTTTGGTTTTAGCGGTTAACAGATATACATGGTCTTTCTCTTCACACATTGACCTGGACTTCACAAGCTCATGTTCATGTTCTTCATCACTATGGACCTCCTTTAGTGGTTGGATTTGCCTGAGTCAGCACATCACGTTTGGAATTCTTCCCTACAACCCAACACATCTAGTCACATTTAGTCATGCATTCTTTCCTGTAAGCAGACACACATAGTTTCTTGTCTTTTGGTTCCAGTAGTCAACTGATATACATGGTGTAAAGAGTCTCTCTCCACACATTGACCCGGACCTCATAAGCTCATGTTTATGTCCTTCTACTGGCTTTGCGTGTTGGATCATGTTGAAGACAGCATACTACCAACATTATTAGTTGGAGCCCTTGCGCAGGACCGCACATCCATATTATGCAAGCCATGGCTTTTAAATAATATGTTAAAAATATGGTTACAATAGACGTTATGTCGTGCAGAATTTCATCGCCTGATGCTTAGCATGAATTTTTAGGAGACATCCCAGGATGTATTTACATTTTATGGTTTATTATTTTTTGGTAGTGATTTTATACACACGCACGTAACCCTTATAAGCACAGGTTTTGCAACCCACAACATTCATCTGAAGGGTTATATAGCTGTTTGGACATTTTATCAATGATTTTAATAACAAGATTTTAATTATAGTGCGGAATGAGATAATTTTGTTTTTATTTTCTAATTCTAATTTAACCCGGTGTCCATGGCAACCCGACTCCCCGCCTACACTACCGAGTGTTAGATACAACATCCGGAGTGTCATGGGGGACCGAGGAAGTTTAAAATTTAAAGTTTAAAGTTTAAATACAAATTTAGCTCTTAGTGATAGGAGTTTCAAACCATGTGACTACTTGACTTTGGGTATTTCTGTTAGAAGATTATTTCTTTATGTTTGTCTGATGAAGCGGTCTAGTGTACCGTGAAAGCGCTCACAAATAAAAGGTTTTTTACAGTTCTGTGATTGGAATATTCTTGGGACTTATTAACTACGTGTTTCGTTCAACACAAGTTTTGACCTGAAATATTTAAAGCTATTACGGCACAAGTGTCATTTATTTGGATGTGATACAGTTCTATTTTGCATTTGGAGGTGATACAGTTTTACCTTGCACTTTGATTCCTTGGATTTATAAATATTTGACGGTTCACTCGCTGGTTGGAAAGCAGCCCCCACCGGCAGCCAGTGACAGGGTGAGATCTGGGGATTTGTTCATATATATATATATATATAAAAAACTAGAAAAAAAGCTCAAAACTGAGTCCTGTTCCAGCAGTCTTCAATCAGACAAGTTCTAACTTCACACTCCTGCAACTAGTGTGCAGGGGAATCTTCTCCAAAAAAAGATGGCCTGGATCAGTGCTCAAGTTATACAAACATAGCTCGATTCAGCATGCCTGAATCTGGTCTATGCTACAGCAACAAGGCGCACCAATTTCAGAAAGAAACAGTTAAAATAAGCAGGCACAATAAGCCTGTGACCAGAAATTCCCAGCTCAAAAGGGTAGAATCCAGCCTCTCTTCCCACAAGAGTGCAGACTACAACCCTCTTAATGTAGTATAACTGTCCTGAAGCCCAAGTGCTAAAGCCAGAAGTAATACACTTTTAGATAGCAGACACTGGGCCTTCAATCAGCAATTCCCAGCTTAGAAGGATGTAAGCTACCTGTCCTGCCACAACAGTGCAGACCACAAACCTTCTTAATATAAAACAGCCTGTATGAAGTCCAAGTGCTTAAACCAAAAGACTTAGAATAACAGTTGCAATTTAATCAGGCTACTACCAAGCAGTAATAAATGCAGCAGAATAAATAAAATTGAGTACTTTTAAGAAAAGCAAAATAAAGTAGGAGGAAACACAAATACAGTAAAAGCAGATGAATAAAGTGCAATGTTTTTTAAGTGCAAGGAGAGAGGAAGGAAGAACCTAAGTGGATTGGCCTTCTCAAATCTTCTCTCTGTATTAAGTAGAGTAAACACTAGACTCAGAATATAATCTCACTGTACTCGATTAAGTGAGCAAAAGAGATGGACCTAGGAGGAGTGTTCTAATACAGACATACAGGAGGGGCGGGCAATTCCAGAGCCACCAACACTTATACCAACACAAGAACAGGGAGGGTGAGTGGGGAACTAACTGCAGAGAAACACACAGCACACTGTTCAATGAAACACACAATTAGGAAACAGGAAAAATGAAAATACAGTACTTTTAAAACTGCAAGTTTGTACTTAACAGAAGACTAAAATACACTACTGCAAGTTTTACTTAACTTCAGCTTCTAATGCAGATGTTTGTAGCCAAGCAAGTCTCTCACAAGTTGAGCATAAAATGCCATGGAACCTCTTGTGGATGCATTAAGAATAATGCTAATATTAAAGGATATAAAATATCAGACAAACTATCCCCTAAGATACATCTGTTTGCTGATAACTTAGTAATAACTTGTAATGATATTGAAAAATCAATAGATCACCTGCTGAATAATCTAGATTGTTTTGCATATATCTCTGGACTAAAATTTAATCACAATATGACTCAGACACTTCTAGTAAATAAAAATGTCAATTCAAAACTGAAACCAAATAGAGATACAAAACAGGAGGGTGCACATATTAAATATCTAAGCATCCTTATTGATTGAAATTATAAAAAAATCACTCACAACTATCAACATCTTATAAACTCAATTACAAGTTTAATATATAACTGGAGCAGACTGTTCTTCACATTTGAAGACAGACTAACCTAATTAAAATGATATTGCTACCCAAAATTTTATTTGTTAGCCAATCCTTAATGCTCCCCCATCCATTAAAAATTAAAAAGAAAATAAATAATATTTTACTTAAGTTCCTCTGGTACCCCAAAAAGTCAAAATTTTCACTTCTTTGGGACACCTCAAACTGGGAAGAGAGGGTATAGGGTTTCCAAACATTGATTTTTATCTAAACTCAGGGATTATCAATGTAGTGTTGCTTTGGAATGTTGTTGCTTGTCTTTTCGGCTTTTCCCGGTTAGGGGTCGCCACAGTGGAACTCCGGTCCGCTAATGATTGGCAGTAGTTTTATGGTGCCGAGTTGCCAGCCCGACACCCAACCTTCAGAGAAGACACGCCCATTTATAAATGTGTTTCGGAGGCCACTCGACCACGGGGAGGACATGCAGACTCCACACAGAAGGCACTCCAGCCATAAATCAAACAGGAGAACCTCTTGCTGTGAGGCAACAATGCTACCGCTGTACCACCATGGCTATTGTAGTGTGTTTCTTTGGAATAATACATCTTATTCATCATATTGGAAGTTAATTCATGAAAGCTTACTTCTAAGTAATAATAAGACATTGCTTGAACCATACCTTCAAGTACGTAGAAACATCATTATATGGATCTTGAAAATATACATTCAATGTGAGAAGCCGAAACTTGTTCTTATACTTCTCAAACATCAAATATTGTTGTTCAAAAAACTTACGTTTTCCAATCAACTGATAAAAAGCTTATTAATTATTTTTCCAATTGCTTTCACAAATGAGTGCTTGATACTTTTGATACCCAGAAAATGTTAGGGGTTAAGAGGAATGATCATTTATATTGGAATCAGTTTCTTTCAGTTAACAAAATAAACTCTGCAGACTATTTGATTGCCAGATATAGTTTACAGAATTGTAATTAGCTAGACATCCAGACTTGCAAGGAATTCATACATATCAGCTCATATCTTCACTAGAGGCATACAATACTACCCCCAAATTTTAGATTTTATCTCAACTATTTTTACTAGTGCACTTAGAACACCTCTTTCTTATCTATAATTTATAAAGTCCTCAGGAATTACTTTGGTAAAACAGATATTTCTTTTTGGAATTATTCTACTAAAGTAAATAGACAAGAATTCTCAGCAAAGGATAAAAAAACTTTGTTTACAGTCAGTGAAAGGGTCCATATCTTCCCTGTTTTGGCAAACATACACATAGAAATTCTTGCACAGATGTTTTCGTATACCACACAGATTGGCAAAAATATACAAGAAAGATGAAGTAAAATGATGGAGATGTGGACATCTTAATGCTAACTGGATACATATGGTTGTTAATTGGTTATATTTTAGATTTTATCTTTGTAAAGATTTATGGATTGACAACTGTATAATTTCTGATTCTGTTATTCTTTTCAATGTTCCTGTTACTGAAGTCATCCCTAAAAAACAAAAAATTTACTGCAGTCAATTCTTTCTATAGCGAGAAAAATTGTTACTATAAATTGGAAGTCTAACTCTACACCTGTCTTTAAAATTGAATTTGTTCACCTAGCAAAGTCTATCTGTATTGTCAAAATGAGATTGCTACTATAAAAATGAGAACAAATAACACAACCCACCATTTAATTGCTTGGAAGAAATTGTTTAAACTTTTTGAAAAATACTAAGTGCTTTCCCTATATATGCTATTTTTTTGTTATGGACACTGTATATAGTTTATTGTATTCTATTCCTGTTGCTACATTGTTAAATTATTGTTTTATAAAATTATAAAATGAATAAAACATTTTTGAGAAAAAAAGAAAATCTGCATTCCCATGCCCTTCTCTTATAATTTTCTTTGTGTCCACCCCCCCTCCCCCACTGAGACATTAAGCTGAAATTTCTGAAAGAGCTCCAGTATTAGCTTTATTTGCCTGGATCCCTCTCTAGCCAGCCTACTATATCCAGCACAGAGCTATTCCCACACAGGGTCTTTTATGCAAGACTTGGTGGTGTCGGGAAAGCTCTGAGCTGTGAGTAACAAGCTTATTGTCAAAAAGATAAGAGAACAAATATTTCAGTTCTGTTTATATATTTTAATTTCCTGTTGTGACCTGTGTGATGATCCTTCTTTATACTTTTTGGCTTTTTTATGTTTTAGCCAGAAGGGTTTGCATTTTTAGTTTGTTCTGGGACCTTAGTCTTGTCATTTGCTTTGCAGTTGATGGAAGATATTTTTTCTACATTATGCTGCACTACGAACTCCACAAGTAGAATTACTTGTAAAGCTAACAGTTTGTATTTTAAACTCTGTTAGGCCTTAGACTTGTAGTTTTCTTCACAGTTGTGGAAGAACTGTGAGCTATTGACAGATATGAGCCTTATTTAGTTATGTATTGCTGCATTATTTCCTTAAGCAGTATACTGGTCAATTTCTGCATAGTCTGGTGCCTTAAACGGTAGTAGAATTATAATAGTTAATATGTTGTTTGTTTTTCTTCTCCATAATTTGTGCTTCATTACTTTTACAATTTTTGATATTCCAGTTTTCTCCAGTTTTCTATTCTGCTTATTATTTACTGGCTTAAAGTTGCATTTCAATGCCTTTCTGTTCCCCTGCTCTTTACGACTGCCCCATCTCCCATTGAGGCATTAAGTTAAAATTTCTGAAATTCTAACCTGCCTGGGGTCACAGACCTGCAGCTTACAGAAGTTGCATTCTAGTGCCTTTCTGTTCCCTTGTTCTTTGAGTCACCTCATCTCTTGAGGCATTAAGCTATAGTTTCTGAAAGAACTGCAGTTTTGGATTTATTTGATATCCTTCTCCAGCTATCCTGCTCCTTTCCTGAATTTTTTCCTAACTCTCATTCCCTTTTCCTGTTCTGGTTTTATAAGTCTTTGTCGTTGACCTTCACCCCTTATGGTAGACTGATCTCCAAAGTCTCTCACCTCTTCTATTGCTATTGTGTGTTGTATAAGCTATTTAATTACTCTTCCCACTCATGTTTTCCATAGATCCACGATACTGAGTGCTCACCCAGAAAAACAGTATTGCTCTCAAGTAATCCTCCTTTGCTACATATTTCCTCATGCTCATTTTCCAGAGCTCAGCAAGGCTTAGCATTCTAGCCTGTGTTCTAGAAGTGTTTTACTTGTATTAGTGCCATCCAGGCAAAAGCTAAGCACTTTTGATTGCTTGGGTGATTGGTACTGTTTCCTGCTTTTATTTGTCAACTTCATTGTATTTTTGTAAAAAACAAAAAAAATTGCACTTCCTCTCACTGTTACTGCTGTAAGACTATCTTGAAATCACATTCAGCAAGGGATTTCCAGCTAGCTGTTTAAGTGGTTTGTGGAAGCATTTCACTTGCGGGTCTCTTCTACTGCATTTTTACATTAGGAGGACTGTTGTCTTAGGAATTGTTTGCCTGGTCTATCTGAGATGGGAAACATACACAAGGTCTCATAGCATCATTGCTTTATTGGCCAGATGGCTCATTAGTTAGTATTCTGTTTTTTTCTCTACTGCTATAAATTCATCACATTTGCGCAAACATGCTCATCGTGCAGCAGGACTTAGCAGTGCCCCTTACAGTATCAAACACCTAAAAAGCAAATTTTCCCAATAGAATGGTCCATTAAATTTTACCCTGTAAAGCAGTATATATAGAGCAAATACCTTGTGCACCAACATTCGTAGAGCAGCGAGTGTCGAGTGGCAATGCCATAGATTTAGTAGAATTCGGTATTGTGAAAACATTCAGGTTAGTGGAATTTAGTACTGTTTACCATAACCTACCCCAATAAAGCACTCTTATTAGTCTTCACTAACAAACCACCCTTAATAGCCTTCTAACTTCAATATACCCCCACCCCCTTATAACTCTCCAATAAAAGGACTAGACAGCATGGATATAAAATTTTATAACATTTCTGTAGCTAGCTTGGTGGATAAGGGCATCTTGATTCAATGTAGCAATTGTCTTATGTTTAATGACAACCATTTTATCCTTAAAGAACCAGACACAATATGTGAGAGGTGTACTTACGTGATGACACTGGAGGCTAAACTCTCTCATACAAAAACACATCAGGTTGTGAAAATCACACAAATAACACCCACCTCACACAACACACACATAGACTAACATGTTTAGGCACTTAAAAACAGTCTTTCTTAACAACAAAGATTGCCTAAACCATCTATTGACACAACTGATCCTAAGCAAGTCCAAAGGCACTCAGAAAAACAACTAACACCACACATGCAGTCACACTCAATGGATCCCAAATATTAAGCATCTAAGACAATAAAATGCACTTCCTAGGAGTTTTCTCACAGGGGCTTCATTGTTAGACATACCAATGCCCCTCTAACAAGGCTGAACAAGGAGAATATAAAGGTTAGTTGCTTATATGGAGCCAGGATCCACCAAATCACATGTGCCCTCAAGTCATTACACAAGAGGTACCAATATGATTCCATCATAGTCCATGTAGGTATAAATTCCCTGAGAAGTACTGCGGTGACTATATGAAGAAAGATATTACGGAGCTCTCAGACTGTTTGTCTCAGGTTGGTATGAGCCTAGCATTGAGTTAGCAAATTACTATCACTAAGGAGGATGTCCCAATATGAGCAAAAGATGATTAATTTTAACAATTGGCTGTCTTTTTGGTGTCATTCTAAGTGGGTCCAATATTTGTCAGCTTGGGAGAACAGGGTTAACAGACCCCTTGCTTTGCCAAGGATGGTGTGCATTTGTCCCATCTAAGCTTCTGAATACTGTCTAAAACTTGAAATATGCCATAAAGTGCCTTTTTTAAGCAATGCCAAATTGACAACTCTGACTGCGGTGGTGGTGCTGCTGTAGCATTGTCACCTCACAGTAAGACATTGTCCTGTTCGATTCTCAGCTAGAGTGTCTTCTGTGTGGAGACATGCATGAATGGGCATACCTTCATTGAAGGTTGTGTGTCAGGGCCGGCAACTCGACACGTAAAAATCTACTGCCAATCATTAGTGGACCGGAGTTCTACTGTGGCGACCCCTAACTGGGAAAAGCCAAAAGACACAAACAAACTGACATAGCAAAATCATCTCAACTGAATCTCAAGGTGTTACTGCACAATGCCAGGAGCCTAAATAAAAAAAAAAACTTTGTTCCCCTCAAGCCCTCCTCAGACTCAAGAATATAGACATCTGTGCAGTTACCAAGACATGGTTTAAAGTGGCAAACAGTATGCTGACAGTGCAAAGTTTCAGTGCCTTCTACACTTTAGTCCAGTAGCTGCGCAGACAAGGGCTAAAGATGCAGGTATCTTAATATACATCAATAACAACCATACTTCTAGGATGGTCAAACAGGATGATATGCTGGGGTTCTTCCATGTGCAGAAAAAATCCTGTACCATGTTCTAGCCAGGTATAGGTCACCCAGTATGTATACCAAGAACTTCACTGTGCATACTTTGACTTACTTGGCACACTAAACCTCAAGCCTTACACCCTACTCATGGGAGACTTTAATTACCCCTCTATAGACTGTGCATCCTACATAGCCACATATCTACAGGTACAGATATTACTAGACTTCATAAATAAAAACACCCTTGACCAGTTAGTGAATGTGCCCACTAAAGGCTCCAATGTACTGGACCTTATACTGAGCAATATGAGAGAATGCGGCACCTCCTCACATCTCATCCACCCTGGTAAGGTTCAACCACAAAGCTGTATCCTTTGAAATCAAAATCAACTCCATAACCAAAGTAAAACCATTAACAGTTAGGAACTATTCCAAGGCAAACTACTTTTTTATTAATTGATGGTTTGTCAAACTTCAGTGCCCCTCTAGACCTCGAGAACACAGCAGCCTATGATTAATTGCTCTCACAAACTCTTTACAACCATGCCAGTGGCTGCATAAAGGAAGCTGTACATACCAGAAATAATTCCAGGACTACCCAAGAAAAAAATGCCCTAGTGACATATCAAATTAAACAAGATATATAACAAAAGGGAAAATATGGCAAAAATCAGGAAAGGGAATTGCCATAAAGATAAAAACTCTCAGCAAACTAAATAGGCAACTAAGGGCTAATTAGGTCAGACAAAGCCAACTTTGAGTTTAAGTTAGCCTCCCAGGGGAAGGATAACTTGTAGGCTTTCTTCAGCTATGTCAGAAACATCAAGGGCAGTACACCACAATGCACTTAACTGCCGGTTAATGATGCCACATTCATTAAGCCTGGTGCTATAGCAAACCTGTTAGTGGACAAATTCAGTTTCATGTTTACCCCCATCTCACCCCCAAACATCCCCCATAATAATACCCTCAAGCATAACCCCTCCAACTCTAACTAGGGAGCATGTCCTCTCTAAAGCCAAGAACACTGTTGAAGTAGGCACAGTAACATTCCAGAATGCCTCCTGAACAACCTAAAATATGACTTATCAGGAACCCTGGAGTCATTATTTAATTATAGTGTTAAAACATGGTATTTGCCAAGAGAATGAAGGGCTGCAATATTCACCCCTTCGAAAGAGAGGGCCGTGAACAGATCGTGGAAATTACAGACTCACTGGTCTGATCAGTCTTATTTGCAAAGCCATGGAAATTATCAGCAAAGACATAAGACACCTCCAGACACTAGATCCATCCCAGTTTGGATTTGTCAAAAGAAGGTCATACTTACTGAACCTAGTGGATGTATTTGAAAGGAACACTAAGGCAATGGATCAGGGAAATTAGTGCATACTGCCTACCTAGATCTGGCTATAGCATTTGATACAATGCCCCACTTGGGCATTGTTAACAAACACACAGCTAGGCATAAACCCCTTTATAATATGTTGGACAGCTAACTGGCTCATGGATAGGACCCAAGAGGATAGGATCTATGAGTCCACCTCTACAAAAATGCCTGTGACCACTGGAGTTTCTCAGGGCCCACTCCTTTTTGGTCTGTACTTCTCTGAGGTCAAAGCCAATGTCAATAGCCTCTGGCAAACCAAGTTCACAGGTGATGGTAAATTAGGAGTAGTTATTGAATCCTTTCAAGATGAGAATACCCTTAAGGAAGATCTGACACAGACAAATGCTTTGTGCCAAAACCATGGCTTAAAACAAAGAAATGTATTACAGTATCTTTTGAGAAGTGGGCCACCACAGATAACTATATCATCAACAAAACAGCCCAAACAAGTTGCTTCACTAGTCAGGGATCTAGGAACATGACTAACATGTGTCCAAGATAGAAAATCTTTCTGTGTTGCTCACCTTATATATACAAGGACATGACATCTGAGTCCACATAGGTTATTGTAGCCTTGTATTCAGCCCACGTCAGGACTATAATAGAGTACAGTTCCCCTTTGGTATATACCTGACCATTCACATGCAGCAATTGGAATGTCCACAAAGGTTCTTTACAAAAAGAATACAAGGAGAAAACACAGTGTCCTATGCTGATTGCCTCAAAGCCCTGTCTCTTTACTTAATATCATATAGACGTCTAAGAAGTGATCTTTGCCTGGTGTTCAGGGCATCCATGCAACCTGTTTTCATGAACCTTTTTCATATCTACAAAACAAATAGCATAAAACCTACTAGATTAAAATACTAAATTTTGCTTAAGAAATAAACAGTACTTGTTAGAGAGACAGAGATGCTTTTCAAAGAATTCCCATTTTGTCATTGGAAGTTCCATGATGACACCAACAGCAGTACAAAGATTGGAGGTGGGGTGATTCTCTAGTCACCAGGGAAGTGCCATATTGGCATCTACAGTACTACAGTGATAGTGGCGCCATGATGGGGAACCACAGTAGGGCAGACAGATTAGGAACAGGTGCAGGGACTATGGTTAGTCTGTGCATATGTGTGTTCATGTCTGTGTACTTGTGTGTTTTGGGGAGAATGCTACCTCCTACTCAAGCAGCAGGTTACTATAGCAATGATCTGCACATTGCTGTAGTAAATGCAATGCAGAGACATATAAATTCACCAGTAATGAAGAGTTACCTTGTTGGAGCTAACACGTCTCTGAATTGTGAATTAGCACATCATGGGAGCAGGGCCTTTGTAACATGATCTGTATGGCTTGCACTAGGCCCTTTAATAAATCTATGGGATACAGTTAGGTAGGCATATTATGAATATTAAAATAAATATAAAATAAACTAAAGAAAATAAACACAATAAGTTTACTTTTGAATGGCAAAATTATAGAGCAGAATTTAATAGGTAGCACATATAAGCATGCATAAGCATGTATTTTGAAATTATAAAAACAATAAAAAAGTAATGTCGAAACATTAGCTCCATATCATGTCATGAAGAACACAGTTACAGAAAAATGAAGGATAAAAAAGCTAATCATTATTTACAGTTAAAATTATATAAATTGCATTGTACCAATGCATAAAGAAATAAAATTATCTTCTTAATGAGATTCTAACCCTTAAAAAGAGATATGTATATCTTAAGGTCTGTGCATCACATACACAGGACTTTTTTGCAGAATATCTTTTCTTCATTCATAAACAGTAGAATGAATTAATTTGCAGGCTTTTATTAATTTGTGGTCTTTAATAAATGAAGTGTACTACTACTGCATGATGTAACCATCTACGTGCTTTGTTGGTTTGGCGGAATTATGGTAAAAGGGTGCATTTTACTATATTTATTTTTTATCTTTTGCATTTCTGTTTTTGTTGATCAGGCTAATCTCACTAGGCATACAGCCTCTTGTTGGGGAAACTTATGATGGTATTCATACTGACTAAAGGAAACCAGGGAAACTCCGTTATTTTTTTCGATGATGGGTGATACAGGTAAGCTGGAGCTCTCAATTCCTACTGAGTAGATGGAGGTGGATGAATGCTTTCCTGAAAGGCAGGCTGCTGACAAGGAGAATTGTACTGACAATGCTGCCGAAATATATGAATTACTGACAATACTGCTGAAATACATGAAGTTGAAAAACAAAAACATGGAGATACAAAATGAAAACAATGAAATGTGATTGTTTGCTATTTCCTGTAGTGAAGTAGTTAAAAGGTAGTTTCTTGCCGAGTGAGCTAAGATGTAGCCAGTGAATTTAATGACTGAGTGAGTAGTCAAAGGAAGCAGTGAGATGCAGTCAGACATGGTAGCTAGTACAGCAAATAGAAGAGGTCTGGAAATAAATCATTTTCAGATAAAAAAAAAAACTTTGAATCATATCTGAGAATAAAAGGGCATTATTAGACAAATATGTGCTGCGGGACAGTCTCATGAAGACACTGGGGTTCTCAATGGTTCAGATGCTTTCTAAAATTCATATCAACAAGAAAATTTATGATGATGCTACTTTTGAGACTTTTGTGTTTACAGATAGAATTACCACACAGTATGAAAAGAAAAAGGAATGCATCCCATGGAAAAATATTTTGACTGTTTTTCTATGTAAAGAGGGAATGGATTTATTTTTCAGATCAGAATATATAAAATACAACAAGATGTGTATAGATATTTAATATACACTTGCACAGTGTCTTCTTCTTTTACTTTCAGCTGTTCCCATTAGGGGGCGCCACAGCAGATGGTCTGTTTCCATTTCTTCCCATCTTGCTCTATCACAGCAGTCACCTGCATGTCCTCTCTCACCACATCCATAAACCTTATCTTAGGCCTTCATCTTTTGCTCTTACCTGGCAGCTCCATCATTAGCATCCTTTTCCCAATATACCCAGCATCCCTCCTCAGCACATGTCCAAACCAATGCAATCTCACCACCCTGGCTTTGCCTCCAAACCAGCCAACCTGGCTGACCCTTTAATATACTTATTCCTAATCCTATCCACCCTTGTCACACCTAGTGCAAATCTTAACATCTCTAACTCTGCCACTTCCAGCCCTGACTCCTGCCTTTTTGTCAATGCCACTGTCTCCAACTGATATAACATAGCTAGTCTCACTACCCTGTCGTATACCTTCCCTTTCACTCTTACTGGTACTCGTCTGTCACAAATCACTCCAGACACTCTTCTCCAACCACTCCACCCTGCCTGTACTCTCTTCTTCACCTCTCTTCCACACTTGCCATTACTCTAAACTGTTGATCCCAAATATTTAAACAAGATACATAGGCCCACATATGCTGAGACCCTTAAATGCAATCTTACTAAACCCAAGATGTCTCCCACAATATGTATCCTTAGTAACCTCAAAAGGACTCTACCAAGCCAGACCCTCCATGTCCTATAAAACCTTTTGCACATACTAGATATTCCCTGTTCAAACCAATGCCATATTCAAAAGTGACATTAACTACCCCACTATAAACTGAGAATCTTACACTACCCTTAATATGCAGATCCAGAGATTACAAGAATTTATAAACACAAACACCTTAGACCAGCTGGTATGTACACCTTTTAGGGGTGCAAACATCATTGACCTGATCCTCACAAACAAGGCAGAATGCTGTACCCTCCGTAGTGTAATGTCCTCACTGGTCAAGTCAGACCATAAAGTCATCTAATTTGAAATAAAAATAAAACCAGAACCTTTTCTAACCCTGAAGCATGCAGGAATTATTCTAAGTCAAATTTCATACCATTAAGTGAAACCCTGGCAAATTTTCAGACCCCAAAACCCTAAGAACTCCATTGCCTATGCAGAATTGTTCACAGAAATCCTGTATAATCATATTAGCAGCTGCACAGAGAGCTATACTTACCAAAAACTAACACAAGATGGACAAAAAAAAAAAAAAACTAAACAAGCCACCCTGGTGGAATCCCAATAGCAATAGGTTGTATAACAAAAAGAAGAAAATCATGACAAAATTTAGGACCAATGACAAACATCTCATGGGGTTAATTAGGTCTACCAAAGCCAAATCTGAGGTAAGCAGCCTCCCAGGCCAAGGATAATAACAATGCATTCTTCAACTATGTCCCCCAACATCAAAGGCAATACACAACAATGCACCAAATTAATTGTAAATTGTGTCACCTATTCTGTGTGGGAAGATATAACAGATCTACTGGCTGACAAATTTAGTTCTAATTTTACCCCTGTCCACCCCAGACACCCCTTAGGAAATTCCCACAAGCATCATTACACCAAATATCACTACAGAAGAGGACCTCAAGGCACTCTCTGAGGCCAAAATCACTACAAAGATGGGACACAGTAATATGCCAGGATGTCTATGTAATAGTAAGAAACATGAACTGTCGGGACCACTAGAATCACTATTCAACTACTGTTTCCAAACAGTAGCCAGTAGTCAGTGATTTGGGAATGCATGTAGACAGTGACTTGGCCTTTGACCATCATGTGTCCACTGTAGTGCGGAAATCATTTTAGGTCACACAATTTATAAACAAGAGTATGGCCTCTAGATTCAAAGGTGTCATTGTTCTATCGTACTCTACCCTCATATGAGTACAATGTCACATTTTGGTATGTCCCTATCAAGGCATATAACAACTGAATTATCCCCAGAGGAGGTTCCCTTCAAAAAGAATGCATGATGTAGAAAACAAGTCCTATGTGGACTGCCTCAAAGTCATGTCCTTAGCTGCTGAGAGGCGACCTATGCATGAACTATGCACCTTACGATCCAGCATTAATAGACGTGTTGTATATCCACAAAACAAACAACAGAGACATTAAAATCTAGAGATCTAAAACTCATCTGCAACATAAATAAGACATGCCCAAGGGATAGGTATATGTCCCAGAGGCTGCTTCTTCTCTAGAACAAACTGCACATCCATAAGTGGATAGGGAACTATAAATACACCCCTGGTCTGGCATCTGTGTCTCTCTTACAGAAAGGAAGCTTCTGAATACTCTACCATTTATGCCTAATTCATATATATATATATATATATATATATATATATATATATATTTCAAACCCCCACAAGACCTATGCGACTAAAATCTGTCTAATATTATTGGCTTGCATGGCTACACTTAAAAAGGCCCTTTAGTTTCATTAGCCTAGTATCCTAATATGATACTATGTGAATTGTGTTCATTTAGCAAGTTAGATACCACTTGAAATGGTAGTGTGAGAAAGGAAATGAGGATCTTTGCCCACTTACCTCTTTCAAGGAGAGAGAGATGGGGGATTTGTCACATAACACTGATTTTTAAGATGAAGACTAAGGAATACAGGTCAACTTGGTGGAGGAGGAGGGTATTTATAGTCTTTCTCTACTCAAAAAAAGTGAGCAGCAGTTCTGTGCAGTACTCTTCATACAGTTTGCACATGCTCATACCTATATGGCATGCTCAGGGTTAGGGCAATTAATTAAACTGCCACGAGAAGCAGTGGTGCTTCTCAGGCCCATTTCTACACAGGACATGCAACACCATAAGTAGTCAGTATGCAATAAATTAACAAGAAGAAAACATGTTGTCATAACTGTCCTAAACAAAAGGGAAAGTAATGACCGCAGGCCAACTAACGACACAGTCATAACAGACCTCAACAGAATGTATACTAAAAATAATAATGTCATTGTATAAACCAAGACTGCTTGTATAACACATAAGGATCAACTTAAATAAAGGTAAAATGCATGTATGCGGCAGATAATTAAAATAAATCCACAGCAAATAAAAATGGCATCTTTTATACAAGCAGGACAGCCGTCAACACCAGAAAAACAACAAATAATGATATAAACATGAGAAGAAAGCATCTAAAACAAATTAGTGTATACAATACCATCCAACAAAACAATCACTCACTGCATCAGCTCTTAATGCGTTATGCCATAGGAATACACTGTAGTACAAGATGAAATAAAACAATGAAAAATGAAAGGAAGGGGTGGGGAAACTGAAAAGAAAAAAAACATAACCAGAGTGCAAAAATGCAAGAAAAATTAAAGAAAATAATAAGGAACAATATCAGAAAAACAATTAAAATAGCAATAAAGAATGGCTTGGGAGTCAATATTCAAAGTACAGCAAATAACAAAATAAGAAACAGACAAAAACACATAACCATCAAACGTCGGACAAAAAGAATGAAGAACCTAAAGACAATGATAGCACAGAAAATCTAGTACCACTGTAATGCCTTTAAAAACAAAAGGCTAATGAACCAAATCACTGAACACTCCCCCCACCCAAATTAAGGTTATTTATTGCAAAAGGCAAGCCCCACCACCAAAATTAAACATACCAGTTCTACATTCACACAAGTATGAAGATGGAAGAAATCTCTCAAAACAAAGGAATCACTACCTGCACAAACACAGAAACCACAGCAACAGTGATTTCCAGTGGCAAATACTCATCAGTGTTTTGAATATCAGCATTTGAAAGGATCATTGTGGCCAGCACAGGGTCTCTGTCTGTTGAGTCATGATTCTTGGAGTTGGATGATTCATTCAGGGACAATGCTGGATACTGCTTGAAGGAAGATTAGGTGAAGAGTTTTTGTAGCATTAGAATGAAGGCTTAGCTGAGGCATACAGCAGTGAACTGTAACATACAACATAGTTCCTGGAATAGCTCTGTGATACTGAGCCACTATGGAATAAAACTGATTGGGTTACCTCTAAAGACTGCACATTCGCATCAAAGTTATTGCATAAATAATGACATATGAATGAGAGTAACTGAAAAGCGAAAGTGGACTGTTCTTATTCTATCTTTAAAAATGAACCTGTGTTTTTATATATTTCAGCTACCAGTGTGGTACACCAGGAGTAGGTTTGGGAGAATTGTTATCCCAGGATATCCAAGGTTATGATCATCCTGTATAGTAAATCAGTGAAAAGTTATGTAATGCAAAGAAAAGTACTCAGT